>NC_057796.1:118088630-118101914 GCF_018294505.1 Triticum aestivum | reverse complement strand
CAGGAGCACTGCCTTTTCATTTCAGACGAAAAAGGGGGTTTATGTACAAAGATGACAGGTTTTTCTGGGGAAACCTGACGAAACCCTTATAAGAACCGTTGTGGTATGCTAAGTGAACCAAATCACCCAATGCCGGTTGCCACTTGTGCCCTGCCAAAGGCGCAAGCCCGCATTCTTATGTCGTCGAGCGCGATGGCCGCCACCTCTAGGTGAGTGAGGCGGGTGCCGATGAATATCCGGCGGTTGCGCTCCTTCCAGATATTCCAAATGGTGTAGAGGAAGTGACCGCTACGCCAGCGTCTTTCGTCCTTGGACAGGGGACAGATGAACCGATCCCACCAGTCGGAGACTCCCATGGGAGGCGGAATTGTCATCATGTTCGTCGGCGCCTCCCCAGTCCATGCCTGAACATGCGACCAAACCGCAATCGCAAATGGGCAGTCCTTGCAGAGGTGAGTTGCCGTCTCCGGTGCTCCCAGACACAGCGGGCATGTAGGATCGTGCGGCCATCCGCGAATAGCGAGCATGTCGGCCGTGAGGATCTTTCCATGGAGCACCAGCCAAGAAAAGAGCTTGCATTTGGGTTCCGCGTGTGCCTCCCAAATATTCGTCGGCGAGAACCTGGGGAAGGAGCCAGAGAATTGGGCTGTATATGCCGAAGCCGCGGAGTAGATTCCATTTGTAGTCCAACGCCAGGAGATGGAGTCCTCCCTGTCCGTGGTCAGTGTAACCTGGGAGGTCAGAGATGCTATCGAGATGAATTCCTGCAGGTGTATGGGAGACTGAAGGCGGGCGACTGATCTGATCCAGTTATCCTCGTGCAGCTCCTTGGACACTGTTCTCTGCTTTCTTGTGGCGATTTTGTATAATCCGGGAGTCAGCATCCTAAGGGGACCCTTTCCCGTCCGGTCATCATGCCAGAACAGAGCTTTGTGGCCGTTACCCAGCACGATGGAGGTCGAAGCTCTGAATAGCGCCATATCCGAGTCGTCGCAGGGTAGGGTAGAGCCCACCCACTGACGGTCAGGGTCGGTCCACATTAGCCATGGCCAGCGTAAGCGAAGAGCCCGACCAAATCTCCCTAGGTCTGTGATTCCCAGCCCACCTAGGGCCTTTGGCCTGCACACCGTCTTCCAGTTTACCAGGGAGTGCCCTCCGGTCGCATTCTCCGAATTGTCGCCTTGCCATATGAAGTTGCGAGAGATCTTGCTAAGCTTATGGTTGGCCCACGCTGGAAGAGGGAGCGCAGTGAGGTGATGTGTGGCCATGGCGCATAGCACAAACTTTGCCAAGGAGACCCTTCCCGGCCTCGCAAGGTTCTTTCCCTTCCATCCCGGAAGCTTGCCCATTGCTTTGTCTATGAGAGGTTGCAGATGAACCCGCTTGAGCCTTGAGGTATGCAGGGGAAGGCCCAAGTACTTAGTTGGGAATGCAGCGATCTTCACAGGGAATTCCGATAAAATGTGGGCGAGGTCAATCTACTGGCAGCGAATAGCGAACACCTCCGTCTTGGTCACGTTGGTAATGAGACCCGATGCCTCCCCAAAACAGGCAAGTATTCCCGCAATGGCGTCCAATTCTTCCTTCACAGGGTTGGCAAAGATGACCGCGTCATCAGCGTAAAGTGAAATTCTGCAGGCAGTCGAACGAGCCTTGATCGGCTGCAGAATCCCGGCGTTGGAGGCAGCCCGGAGCATAAGTTGAAGCGGGTCAATTGCAAGGATGAAAAGCATGGGGGACATAGGGTCACCCTGACGCAGGCCGCAAGCGTGAGCAAAAGGGGGGCCCGGGTTTCCATTTAGCAGAATCCGCAAAGAAGATGATGCCAAGGACATGCAAATCCAGTCCCGCCAACGTTGACTGAAACCAAGTTGCTCGAGTACCTCCAGTAGGTAAGCCCAGCCGACAGAGTCGAAGGCCTTTGAGATGTCCAGCTTGAGGAAGAGGCCAGGCGTTGACGTGCGATGCAACTCCTTTACCAAGTTCTGCACATGAAGGAAGTTATCATGGATGCACCGTTTCTTCACGAAGGCGCTCTGGCTCTTGGAGACTAGCGTGGGGAGCAGAGGGGCGAGCCGGTTTGCTAACAACTTCGAGAAAATCTTCGAGATGCTGTGGATGAGGCTGATTGGGCGGTAGTCCCCAATCCTGGTGGCGTCTACCTTCTTTGGCAGCAGAATTATGTTCGCCGAGTTGATCAGCCCGGTGCAATCACCGCGTAGATCTGCCAGTTGTAGGATTGCGGCCACGACGTCGGTCTTGATAATCTCCCAGCAGGACTTGAAGAAGGCGCCAATGAACCCGTCTGGTCCTGGCGCCTTGACCGAAGGCATAGAGAAAACTGCCTCCTTGATCTCTTCTTCATCAAACGGGGCGTCCAGCTGAGATAGGTCGTGGCGCTGCATACCGATGTTCTCCCAGGCCAGACGTTTGGATCGCCGTGTCGGCCTTCCGAGGTGTTCTTGGAAGTGGTCGAGGAGGGCCCGCTCCTTGTCTTCAGTTGTAATTGCCAGCCCGACGTCGGTCCTGATTGTCTGAATGAAATTCTTGTGCCTTCTTCCATTGGCTCGGGCATGGAAAAGCTTGGTGGTGGCATCCCCCAAACGGATCCAGTTAAGACGCGAGCGCTGTCTCATCTTGACCTTCTGGATGGCGAGAAGGCCAAGGTAGGAAGCCTTGAGTTGTCTCCTCAAAACCCTCTCAGGTTCTGACAGCGGCCGCCCTTCCTCGGCGACGTCCAGCCGCCAGATGATCTCCTTTGCCACCGCAATCTGGGTGTTTAGAACACCAACCCTCTCTTTTTGCCATTTGCGCAAAGCCTTCGCGGTTCGGCACAATTTGATATCGTACGGAGGGCATCGCGGGACAGGACGGGCTTGTTCCACACGGCCGCGACCGCATCATGGAAGCCGGGGAGTCGCAGCCAGAACTCCTCAAACTTGAAGGATGGCTTCCTCGCATTGTCGACGCACCCCTGAAGGAATAGCGGGGCATGGTCGGAGCAGGTCGTTGAGATGGCCTGGAGATGCGCATTTGGGAAGAGCAAATCCCAGTCATCGGAGTGGAAAACGTGGTCAATCTTGGTCATGACCGGATTTGCTTGCTTGTTGGACCAGGTGAAGCGCCTCCCACACATACGTAGCTCTTTTAGCTGCATGAAGTCAAGGGCCCCGCGGAATTTCCCAATGAGACGGCAATTGATGTTGGCGATGCTCTTGTCCGCCGCTTTAGTGATCAGATTGAAATCCCCCAAAAGAAGCCACTGCCTTCCAGTCGTGGCAGAGAGAGCCCTCAACTCCTCAATGAAAGCCACCTTCTCCGACTCACCCTGAGGACCATAGACGCAAGTGATGGTCCAGGCAATGCGATCATTTAGCATGGAGACAGAGGCGGAGATGGTGCCCGGAGTAGCCTGGCAGTTTGACAGCACGAAGAAGCGGTCCGACGCGGCCAAGATCATTCCTCCTCTAGTGCCGGATGCAGGCAAGACAAAGTAATTGGCGGTGAAGCAAGGGCCAAGCATCTCCCTGATGATGGAGTCGTCAACTAGTTGTAGCTTTGTCTCTTGGAGACAGACGATGGAGGCGTGGGAGTCGCAAACGATATCACGAACGGCGTCACGGCGAGCGCGCGAGTTAAGTCCACGAACGTTCCAGCAGATGATTTTTACGTCAGATTGCGCCATATGGGAAACTTAAAAGTAGCACGGTGGATGTAGACTTCAGGAGGCGCCGAGGAAAAAGAATGAAACGGAGTGAAATGTGTTAGAATTAATGGGCTAGGCCCATAGCAATTTCCGAAATCTCAAAGCCCATGTGTAAAATGGCAAGTGGTGGTGCTAAGTTTAGTCCCACCTTGGAAGTTGAAGAAGAGTTGGACCTCTTTATATAGTGGGTTCTCTCCACCACTCTAAGTGGTGTGTGAGAAGAGAAAGGGAAAACCACACGCGCGCGCTCGCTCGCTCGCCTCGCCTGGCCTGGCCGGGCCGTGGCGTGGCGAGGCGGCGCTTACATGCGACATGCGCGTGAATGGTCCGCCGAAATCCGGTCCGTCTCCTTGCAGGAGCGCAGCTTCCTTTTGCCGTTTTATTTTTATGTCTTGGCAGACAAGTTTTTGATTTCTTGTCCGGTAAGTATACGAATTAGAAACCGAGTCGGTTTGGGATTGTGGTCGCGACACAATACCGCCTCTGGTCCTAATATATATACAGCTACCGGCTGCGGCCAGAGACACACCGAAAAACACCTAGGGTTTTGCCTCATCTCACAACTTGCGCCGCCATCGTAGTCTACTCCATCCCAAACGCCGGCGTGCATCGGCGCGTGGGAGAGCAGGTCTCCGGAACCGTTCGTCTTTGCGATCCTGCACCGGGAGAGGACGAATTAGGTTTTTGGGAAGCGCTGTGCGCGACTGCTCAAATTCGTCATCACGGGTCGTCTTCCGTCCAAGTCGGGCGGTGCTACTCATCGTCGTATTCATCGCCGTCAGCAGCAGATCGTCGCCAACATCGTCATCAACACTGTCGCACCCATAATAGCTAACGATCAGTACGTCCAACATCCTTTGTTCATGTCTGTTTCTACAGCTATTGTTATGTGTTTGCTGCTGTTATGCATGTCTTGCTGTTCTTCTAGTTTGCTAGATTATTGCATGCTAGTATCTCTTCTAGTCATGATTTATTTACTGGAATTAATCATGAACTTGCCTAATATTCCAACAATCCAAAAACCTAATTGTAGGCAATTTCCTGAGTTAACTATGGCTGGATTTGCTGATGCACTGAGGCCGGATAAGTTTACCGGTGTGCACTTTAAGAGGTGGCAGGTGAAGACCACGCTCTGGCTTACTGCTCTGAAAGTTTTCCACGCTAGTGTTGGTGCTCCAGAGGGAATAACCGACGAAGATCGGAGAAAATTCCAGGAAGCCAATACTATGTTTGTGGGATGCATTCTGAGTGTTCTTGCTGACCGTCTGTGTGATGTGTACATGCACATAAACGACGGAAAAATTCTGTGGGATGCACTGAATGCAAAATTCGGTGCAACAGATGCAGGCAGTGAACTGTACATCATGGAGAGTTTTCATGACTACAAGATGGTGAATAACCGTTCTGTGGTTGAACAAGCTCATGAGATACAGTGCATTGTGAAGGAACTTGAACTCCTTAAATGTGTTCTACCCGATAAATTCGTGGCTGGGTGCATGATTGCAAAGTTGCCTCCTTCATGGAGGAATTTCGCCACAACTCTGAAGCATAAGAGACAGGAGATATCAGTTGAAAATCTGATTGCATCTCTTGATGTTGAAGAAAAAGCTCGGGCTAAAGATACCACTGAAAAAGGAGGTGAGGTTCAGCCTACTGCTAACATGGTGCAGAGGTACCCACAGAACAAGAACAAAGGGAAGAACAAACCTGTTTTCAACAAGCCTACCAAGACTACTACTTTCAAGAAGAAGAAGTTCAACAAGGCTGAGCTAGAGTGCTACGCCTGTGGGAAGCCTGGACACTTTTCCAAGGAATGCCCTGAACGTGCAGACCGCAGAGGGAAAACAAGCTCCAAGACTGTCAACATGGTGACCGCTAGCAATACTGATGGGTATGGTAATTTACCTATTGTGCTTTCAGTATTTTAATCATCTTCGTGGTGGATTGATTCGGGTGCTAACGTTCATGTGTGTGCTGACATCTCCCTGTTTACTTCTTATCAGGTCGCAAGGGATTCTTCCGTCCTAATGGGGAATGGGTCACATGCTTCTGTTCGTGGCATTGGCACGGTGGATCTGAAGTTTACTTCGGGAAAGATCGTGCAACTAAGGAACGTGCAGCATGTCCCTACTATGAACAAGAATCTAGTTAGCGGCTCCCTTCTATGTCGAGATGGATTTAAGGTAGTTTTAGAGTCCAATAAAGTAATCGTGTCAAGATTTGGACAATTTATAGGAAAAGGCTATGAGTGCGGAGGCTTGTTCCGCTTTTCTCTTTCAGATTTTTGCAATAAGTCAATAAACCAAATTTGTGCTAATGTTAATGATGATGCAAGTATTTGGCACTCTCGTTTATGTCATATTAATTTTGGTTTAATGTCTCGGCTATCCAGCATGAGTTTAATTCCGAACTTCACAGTTGCCAAAGGTTCTAAGTGCCATAGTTGTGTGCAATCTAAGCAACCTCGAAAGCCTCATAAGGCTGCCGAGGAGAGAAACTTGGCACCTCTAGAACTCATACATTCTGATCTTTGTGAGATGAATGGTGTGTTGACAAAAGGTGGAAAGAGATATTTCATGACTCTGATTGATGATGCGACTAGATTTTGCTATGTTTATTTGTTGCAAACTAAAGATGAAGCATTAGACTACTTTAAAATCTATAAAGCTGAAGTTGAAAATCAACTAGAGAGAAAGATCAAGCGTCTTAGGTCCGATCGTGGTGGAGAGTATTTTCCAAAAGTTTTTGATGAATTTTGTGAGGAACATGGTATTATTCATGAGAGGACGCCTCCCTATTCACCTCAATCAAATGGAGTGGCCGAGAGGTAAAACCGCACATTGACTGACTTGGTGAATGCCATGTTAGACACTGCTGGTTTATCTAAGGCATGGTGGGGGGAGGCTCTATTGACTTCATGTCATGTCCTGAATAGAGTTCCCAACAATAATAAAGAGAAAACCCCTTATGAGGAGTGGGTTGGGAGAAAACCATCACTTTCTTATTTGCGCACTTGGGGATGTTTGGCAAAGGTCAATATTCCTATTCCTAAGAAACGAAACTTGGACCAAAGACAGTGGATTGTGTCTTTCTAGGGTATGCTCAACGGAGCATTGCTTATAGGTTTTTAGTGGTAAAATCTGAAGTACCTGATATGCATGTTGATACTATAATAGAATCTCGTGATGCAACATTTTTTGAGAACATATTTCCTATGAAAGATATGCATAGCATTGCTAGATTTCCTTCTGAGATAATTCCTGAATCTAGTACAACTGATGAATATTTCGAACAATCACATGAGGAAGTCCTTGAGAAGGATAACAATGAAGTTCCTAGAAGGAACAAGAGACAAAGGATTGCAAAATCCTTTGGTGATGATTTCATTGTATACCTTGTGGACGGCACACCCAAGACGATTGCAGAAGCATATGCATCTCCGGATGTAGATGATTGGAAAGAAGCTGTTCATAATGAGATGGACTCAATTCTTTCTAATGGAACTTGGGAACTAACTGATAGACCATATGGTTGTAAACCTGTGGGCTGTAAGTGGGTGTTCAAAAAGAAGCTAAAGCCTGATGGTACTATTGATAAGTACAAGGCGCGGCTAGTGGCCAAGGGCTACACTCAGAAAGAAGGCGAAGATTACTTTGACACCTATTCACCCGTTGCTAGAATGACCACCATTCGAGTGTTACTTTCCTTGGCTGCCTCTTAGGGTCTTATCATTCATCAAATGGATGTAAAGACAGCTTTTCTCAATGGAGAGTTGGAAGAGGAGATCTATATGGATCAGCCTGACGGGTTTGTGTTAAAGGGTGAAGAGAGAAAGGTGTGCAAGTTGTTAAAATCTTTGTATGGTCTGAAACAGGCACCTAAGCAATGGCAGGAGAAGTTTGAAAGAACTCTGACTTCTGCAGGATTTGTCATTAACGAGGCTGATAGGTGTGTTTACTATCGCCATGGTGGGGGCAATAGTGTCATATCATGTTTGTATGTGGACGACATACTGATCTTTGGTACAAACATTAATGCAATTAATGAGGTCAAGTCTTTTCTATCAAAAAGTTTTGACATGAAAGATCTGGGAGAAGTCGATGTAATTCTAAACATCAAACTTATTAAGGATGAGAGTGGGATTACATTAACGCAATCTCACTATGTTGAGAAGGTCTTGCACCGATTCGGTTTTATGGATAGCAAGCCTTCTCCAACACCTTATGATCCCAGCGTGACACTCAGAAAGAACAAGAAAGAAACGAGAGATCAATTAAGATACTCTCAAATTGTCGGTTCACTCATGTACTTAGCTAGCGCTACAAGACCAGATATCTCTTTTGCTGTGAGCAAACTGAGTAGGTTCATGTCCAACCCGGGTGATGATCATTGGCATGCACTAGAAAGGGTCTTGCACTATCTGAGAGGTACTATGAGTTACGGAATTACTTATTCAGGGCATCCTGCTGTGCTAGAAGGATATAGTGATTCAAATTGGATCTCCGATGTTGATGTACTTTACGCAACAAGTGGGTATGTATTTACTCATGGTGGTGGCGCAGTGTCATGGAGGTCTTGCAAGCAAACCATATTGACGAGGTCAACTATGGAAGCAGAATTAACTGCTTTGGACACAGCTACTGTTGAGGCAGAATGGCTGCGTGAGCTCTTGATGGACTTGCCGGTTGTTGAAAAACCTGTACCGGCTATTCTTATGAATTGTGATAACCAAACGGTTATCGCTAAAGTGAACAATTCTAAAGATAATGCAAAGTCATCAAGACACGTGAAAAGACGTTTGAAGTCTGTCAGGAAGTTGAGAAACTCCGGAGTAATAACTGTTACGTATATACAAACAGACAAAAACCTGGCAGATCCCTTTACAAAGGGACTATCACGAAATGTGATAGATATTGCATCGAGGGAGATGGGTATGAGACCCATAGATGTTACACCATAGTAGTAACCCAACCTTTGTGATCGGAGATCCCGTGAATTAGGATCTGGAAAGAACAAGCTATTGGTTAACTGAGGAGAGTAATAACTTATGATCGTCTCCAAGTGAAGATGCAAAACTCTCAGAGCTGTAAGGCTCAGATCTATAAGGCAGGTTGGCAACATGCCTTAATGTGGTTCTATTGGCTATAATTAGCAAAGATGCTGTCCTACAGAGCAGTCTTGAAAGAACACACCTATATGAGTTCTGACTGTAAACGTCGCAGTCTATGAGATTTGGGTGATCTCTAGTAAGCTCACGAAGAGACCAGGGAGTATGACGTATAAGCTCCAAACCGCGGGGTAGCCTACTGGCGGTCAGGTACTGGTTAAGACTTTGAGTGAAACCTGTTCACACAAAACTAGCAATTCAAGGCATAGTCCATTGTCAAGTTGTGAATGGATGTAGCTTAAAGTTCTAGGCAGAAGTTCAACTTAACAGTCTCTGCTGAAACACTGGTATATTAAACAAGTGATGAGAGAAGGCAAATCTCTAAATGGGTATTTGAGATCTGGTGGGGGATTGTTAGAATTAATGGGCTAGGCCCATAGCAATTTCTGAAATCTCAAAGCCCATGTGTAAAATGGCAAGTGGTGGTGCTAAGTTTAGTCCCACCTTGGAAGTTGAAGAAGAGTTGGACCTCTTTATATAGTGGGTTCTCTCCACCACTCTAAGTGGTGTGTGAGAAGAGAAAGGGAAAACCACACGCGCACGCTCGCTCGCCTCGCCCCGGTAAGTATACGAATTAGAAACCGAGTCGGTTTGGGATTGTGGTCGCGACACAATACCGCCTCTGGTCCTAATATATATACAGCTACCGGCTGCGGCCAGAGACACACCGAAAAACACCTAGGGTTTTGCCTCATCTCACAACTTGCGCCGCCATCGTAGTCTACTCCATCCCAAACGCCGGCGTGCATCGGCGCGTGGGAGAGCAGGTCTCCGGAACCGTTCGTCTTTGCGATCCTGCACCGGGAGAGGACGAATTAGGTTTTTGGGAAGCGCTGTGCGCGACTGCTCAAATTCGTCATCACGGGTCGTCTTCCGTCCAAGTCGGGCGGTGCTACTCATCGTCGTATTCATCGCCGTCAGCAGCAGATCGTCGCCAACATCGTCATCAACACTGTCGCACCCATAATAGCTAACGATCAGTACGTCCAACATCCTCTGTTCATGTCTGTTTCTACAGCTATTGTTACGTGTTTGCTGCTGTTATGCATGTCTTGCTGTTCTTCTAGTTTGCTAGATTATTGCATGCTAGTATCTCTTCTAGTCATGAATTATTTACTGGAATTAATCATGAACTTGCCTAATATTCCAACAAAATGCAGCTAGCAGACTTGAGCTTGGTGACACAATGTAGGGAAGATAGGCGACCTCCAGTCGCGAAGATACATGGTTCTGGACGACGAAAACGAAGAGCAGGAAAGGAACGGTATACATCATGCTCGCAGGAGAGGAGCCCAACAAGCAACGGCAGCAAGGGAGCCTACACATCAGCGACCTGGGCAACAGCGTTTGCAACCTCCTGGGCGGCCTTCTTCTTGTTCTTCTACGCCTTCTTCTGGGTGATATCCTTGGCGTGCGCTACCAGTCCAGCAATAGCCTGGACCACGGGGGCCGCGAGCGGGGTGTTGAACAAGTCAAGGTAGGCCTGCTTAGCCTTGTCGTCGTATCCAACAGACGGGTCCAGTACACCACAGACCTTGGCAATGAGCTCCTGGACCGCCTCTGTAGCAACCCCGGGCGGGGCTTTTGCCTTCTTCTTGTCGAGCCGGGCGCTACGACGAGCGGGCGCGACCGGCACGCCCCCCTTGCCCCTACGGGTGGCCGGAGTAGACAGCAACGGGGCGGGCGGCTCCCCGGCGAGGAAAGACTCCAGGGGGTTCCCAATCGGAGGCACGTCCGTAGCATCTGCCGGGGCAACAATGACGACGGGTTCAGGGCAGGCATCTGCCGGCAGCGTGAGAGCTCCGATCGGGTCGGTGGCGTCCGCCCCAGGCTCGATGACGACGGTGGGGGGGGGGGACGCGGCGACGAGGATCTCCGCCGGGCCACTCCCAGCTGCAATGACCGAGTGGACAGCGACCGGCTCAGGCCTGATCACGAGGGCGGCGGAGAGAGGCGCAGCGACAAGAAGCCCGACAGGGTCACCCCTAGCGTCGCACATCGCGCGGCCAGCGTCGACAGGCCGGGCCAGAGGCGAAGCATCACCGGTCGGTGGCGAATAAGGGGCGGACCAGGCTTCAACCCCCGGCGTGTCGAGGCTCCGCACGTCCGGGGACAGGGCGAGTCCCGCAAAGCAGGCCGACAGCGTAGGCAGGGCGGCCACCGCCGAACCCGCCTCCACCACGCCAACAGCCGCGCCAGCCAGCAAGGATGGGCTGGCCGGGCCGCCAGCGGTCGAACCGAGCTTGACAAAGGCACCCTCCACCCTTTCAGCAAGGCCGGCCAGCCGCCGACGCATGGCAGAGAATTCCGAGCGCAGCGGAGCGAGCGCGGTGTCGATAGCCGCCGACAGCTCGGACCGAAGTAGGCGGGCATGGTCCACCAGCGGGAGGCGAGGCCCCGCAGTAGCGCCGCAGTCGGACAGAAGGTGCAGCTTGCCGCATGCCACCGGGTCGACCTCCATCGCCATGACAGGAGACGCAGCGCCCACGGGGGAGCCCGCACGGCGACGTCCATGACGCACCGAATCCACGTCACGACGTCGAGGAGAGCGGGTGCGCTCCCTGCGCCCGTCCAAGGCCGAGTCGTTGGAGCGGGGCACCCGGCCGCGTCCGTCCCGGCCGCCGCCGCCACGCCAGTCGTCGTCGTAGTCGTCGCTGTCGTCCCGGCGCCGCGGCATCTGTCGGGGGTGGTCGTCCGTGCCCCGGTCTCGGCGACGCGGTGCAGCAGCCCGCGAGCTGCCTCCCACGTCAGGGAGGGCAAGGGTGGCGCCAAGAGGCGGCGGAACACCGTCGACGCACTCCATGTGCCACTCCAGCGGCAGCCTGGGAGGGCTGAACACCTCGGCGCGACCGTCAGAGGTGTAGCAGTCCAGGGTAGCATTGGAGTGGTCCTCCACCATGTCCAAGTGGACCAGCACCCGGAAGGTTGCGCCACGCTTGCAACCAGACGGCCTCGCCACATTGGCGAACACCTTCAGGCCGCCGGATGGACGGGTGGTGAATGTTAGCCAGATGACCTTGGGGATGAGGTTTGGGTCTGCAGTCCAGGCCCAGAGGTCGAGCGTCTCAGAGTTTGTCCGGAGCGCGGAGTGGTCGTCGAGGCGATCCAGGGAACAGCGCCGGCCGATGATGCGCTCGGCGACGTACGGCGTCCACGCGTAGTCAGGGACGTTCTCCAAGCACAGGTGCACTCGGTAGTTGAGGGCGGCCCCGAACGCGCGCTCCAGAGGACGCCACGGCCTGATGTGGACGATGGCGCCGGCAGCACGCACGCGACCCGCGGCAAGCGCCGCGTCACACTGGGCCTTGTGCTCGAACTTGACGAGGAACTCCACCAGGTGGTACGGGGTGACAGCCACGTCCCCGTGGCTGAGCCGGAATTGCTTCCGGATGGCGCGGTCGACGTCCAGCGCGACGAGCCGCCGTGGCGCGTTGATGGCCCAAGCGATGGCCGCCGTCTGCTCCCACTCAAGCATGTCGCGGTCCATGTCAAATGAGGACGGGATGAAGCACGAGTCCTCCTCGGGGCGGGCGTCCGGCGCCCCGATGCCGGCGGAAGCGCGAGCCATCTCAGCGCGGGGAGGGGGAGCGGACGGGGAGGCGACAACCTCAGCCCAGGAACGCGCGCCCGAAGCGGCGGGATAGCGGCACAGCGGAGGGGCCGCAGGCGGGGAGGCCGGACGCTGCTTTGACGCACGCCGCAGGGGGCAGCAGCGCTCGATGTGGCCCGAGAGGTTGCAGGAGAGGCAGCGCACATGGTCGCAACAGGCAGAGGAGCGGTGGTGTTTGGGGGCGAGACAGCGAGAGCAGCGCCCCTCCGTGCGCTTTTTGAAGCGGATGAAACTGGCTCGGCGTTGCTCGTCGAGGCCGCCCGGTGCGGGATGGGACTGGACGGCAGACGCCCGGCTTGAAGGCACGTCCCGTCAAGGGTGGCGCTGCCGCTGCACGAAAGTCCAGCCCTCCCCCTCCCGAGGAGCGGACGGGACAGGCCGCGGCGCAAGGACGCCTCCTGACGCCGCATTGACGAGCCGGGAAGGGCGAGGGGGGATGGTGATGATGGAGCGGAGGCGGGTGGCCGCATTGAAGGCGTCCGGCGCAGCCGCGGAGACTTGAATGCGCGCAGAGGAGGGGGAAGCCCCAACAAAGCCTGGGGGGACGGAGTGGCCGAGCCCGGAACGAACTCGCCCTCTTCATCAATGCCAGCAGGCAAGGGGGCCGAATCCAGGACAAAATCGCCAGATCCGCCCGACGAGCGCGTCGCGCGCCGGCGTGCACCCCAGGGCGGGCGCATCAGCAGGGGGGAGCAGGGGACCGGAGGAGGCGCCGCACCCAGATCCGGCAAAGAGGCCAGCGCAGAAGACCGAAGCAGCAGCCTCTGCGCCTCAGAGAAGAACCAGGGGGCCCCGGGGCCA
>NC_057796.1:118086895-118088205 GCF_018294505.1 Triticum aestivum | reverse complement strand
GGCTGGGTGCCGCGCGCGGGGACGAGAGCACGGGGAGCTCGAACGGATACATTGACTCTCAGCCTATTAGGAGCAATGTCGCACCCTCTCTCTCTCTCAAAGGCCGACACCTACAGCCTCTTTATTTTTATATTTATACTCATCCCTCTCTCTCTCTCTCCTTCCTCCTCCCATTCCTCCCTCTCTTTCCTTTATATCCTCTCCCCCATTACCGGCGCCACCTCTGCCCAAGCGAATGTGTGCGCCTCATCTGCTAGCCAATGCCAACCGTGGCCTCCAGCTACAACCGGTCTCCTCTCCTCTTCTCCGGTCGAATCCATGCCCAACTCACTGAGATAGATTAGATCCATGGCGGCAACAATGGAGCACCGAGAGATCTTGCGCAACCATTTCATCGGCGACCATGGGGGCTCGATGCGCCAGTTCCTCCGGGCAACCAGCCGGGCTCAACGCCATCATTGGCTAGATGCTACTCTTAACATGCATTATCTTTTACTTTAGTTATCGCTCGAATGGTCGGCATACGTGAACATGCTCACCAAACAGCATTGTTCGTTGGCAGACGGATTGATCACGTGCTCGATGGCGTCCCATTTACTTTCTTAATTCATGTACACAAAGTTTGACAAGTGTTTAAGCTCGGCAAAGCCTTCGATGAGTTTTACACTAGGGAAACCGACACGTTTTCGTCATGCGTCATCTGTTATCGTCGTGCAATGTATGAATCTTTACCGAGTATCTCCAATAACACACACGACAAAATCTTTGTCAAGTTTCCACAACAGAACACTCAACAAATTCGGCTTTGACGGGAGGGTGTATTTCGAGTACAACACGAGGTGAAGCCAGATACGCCCAGTTTTTATCATGATTTCCTATTGTTATTTATCTTATTTTGAAGTCATATTTCATATTATGATGCAATTCTAATATCTTTTTTGTCTTAAAAATGCTAGATACACCAAAGGAGAGGGATTGCCAGCAACTGAAATTCTGACCTGAAAAAGCTACAGTAGAGATAGCAATTCTCCGAAGCTCAAAATAAAGTGAAATTTTATGATGATTTATTTTGGAACATATAAAAAATATTTAAAAAGTAAGTAACAAGGAAATGTAACAGGGGCCCCACAGGCTCAGGGGCGCGAGCACCCCCCAGGCCATGCCACCCAGGCTTGTGGGGTCCACAGAGCTCCTCCCTCGACGTCCTTTGGTCATATACTCCCATCTGCCCTAGAAAAAAATTGAGCAACTCCCTCGACGTCCTTTGGTCATATACTGCAGGTGGCGGTGGCGGTGGCATCGGTAGCGGC
>NC_057796.1:118006089-118086435 GCF_018294505.1 Triticum aestivum | reverse complement strand
GGAGGAAGGGGGAATGGAGGGAAAGGAGGGGGGGGACGGCGGGAAAAGGGCCTTCTCTCGCCGAGCGGACCCACGCCTGTTTTCGCTTGGGCCGGCGCCCCCAGGCGACCCCCGGGGGCTTGGGTTCGGCTCGGATTCGCCGGCTATTATTTTGGTCCAAACCGACGTTAAACGAGATCCTGGGGGCGCGACTAGGCCGATTTTCGGGCGCCGGCGCTAAAAAATCTCCTTGGGGGGCTTGTTGGGGGCGCTGCTGGAGTTGCTCTTAGATCTAGTATACAAATATATTTAGAATGATAAATTACGTTCATATTGATTCACTGTGTAAAATTTGGCGTAAGAAAAAAAATAAAGATCCTAAGACGAGAAAAAAAATGCATTTTATGCACATCTTACACTATGTTTTTACGTTTGTAATTTTATGTAACATAAAATTTACGGCGATTACGTATTTTCTTACGTTCTCTTTTTACGTCTGAAATAAGAAAAAATTTACGGAACGTAAAATTCTGATGCATTGATGATAAAATAAAGGGGCTGAAGAATAACTATTCCTCACCCAGGATGACGAATAGTCAATCCCAGTGGTAGTTACCACCACTTGAGTTTTGTATGTTGTATGGAGTATCTATCAAATCGAAGAGTATATACACGTAGTATGTGGTATATAAGAATGTTTAGGTAGTATATATATACTCCTTTTTAGGTAGTATGTATCGTATTTTAAATATGTTTCTTTTTACGTACAAATATATACATATTTCACAAATATAATAAGAACCACGGGTCAATTTGCAATTTTTTTCATGTAGCACACTTTGAATTATCTTATATATAGTATATGTACATATTTAAAATGATAAAGTAGTACATCATATGACAGTATATGAGACATGTGGGGTAACTACCCCTAGGTGGTAGAATATATTTTTCCTATATATGTGTGTGCATCAACTAACACATAAGTTGGTACTTTATCCTTATCATTCAAGTAAAGTTGATGACCCAGCTAACAAGTAGTATAATAATAAGTATTGTCGAACTAGTTTTGTTGTAGAAAGATTTCGGCCAAACGCTATCAAGTGAAAAATGTTTCACTAAATTTATTTTCTTTTCTAGCGATAGAATATTGTTTTCCTCCTGTTGGTCAAATATTTTGTACCTTGACTGAAAATTAATTTCCAATAAGCTTTGAACCTATGGGAACACATGTGTATAGACAAATTAGTTATCAGATAACTTAATTTCCGTTAAACATTTCTCAAAAAATTTAGTAAGAAATATTATATAAATAACCATGTATATTTTCTGGACATCACTTCTCGTATGTTACACCGCAAAATTCAAACTATCTACTTAGTTATATGATACTCCCTCCGTTCCTAAATACTTGTCTTTCTAGGCATTTCAACAAGTGACTACATACGGAGTAAAATGAGTGAATCTACACTCTAAAATATGTCTACATACATCTGTATGTGATAGTCATTTGAAATGCCTAGAAAGACAAGTATTTAGGAACGGAGGGAGTATAAGCGAACGAGAGGACAAAAAGCTAAACGTTGGTGTCGTGAAAGACCGGACAACAATAATAGACCAATCCCTCACTTTTAAGTGTATGCCAATAACTTCGCAAAAAAAAAAAGAGTATGTCAACATGGATCATACCCGCATTCAGTCTTCTTTAGGATCACATATATTATTATATAATTCATATTAGAATCTTATATGCAGAGACCAGAGGTTTAACTTCCCTTTTACAAAAAACATATTAGAATCATATATTGTTGTTGACTTACTGGGACGACACGTTGCAGAGTGTCGCCTGCAAGCAATTATAAACCAGAGTTTTGTTCAATGACAAGAAAGGAAATCAGGCAGTTATGTATGTAATCGAATATACCTGGCTCGGAAGAAAAATAACATCAGAAGATGGTGACTGGTCAAGAGGATGAGCCAAAATGGGCGCCCAAATATCGGCTTCATCTTCCAGCTCCATTTGTCTGGCTCGGCCAGCAGCTAGGCACCTGTCAAACAAAACAGAGTGAACCGCATAAAGATAACAAAAATAGAATCCGATAGATGGAAAATATGTGGCATGTAATCATTGCGATCATTTCCTCACAACGACAAAGTTTAGAAATATTTCTTTTGTTAATTGATTTTGGTAGCATTTTGTTTATAGTTGCAGGTAGATGAAAACAAAATTTTGTGTGAGTGAAATATTAGCAATGCCATACATTGATCATTATTTATATATTTTAAAAAATAGACACCCAAGGAAAACATTAGATAGTACAATGACAAGGAAAAATGACACGAAACAACAAGAAACATAAAAAACTATACTGTCTATCTTCTTCCTTTGATTGTACGCTGCTCGATGAAGTTTAAATTGGACTGAACCAACAATAAGGGAAATAAACGCCTGCAAACGCCTCACCGCACTGAAGACCACAATAGTCCCTTGTCGCTAGGAACGAGACTTAGTGATCATTGAAGAAATATTGGTTGGGTCATCACCCCACTCAACGTAGGCTTACACTACTTCACCAACAGTCTATATTATTGGATAAACCGGACTAGGCGTGGAACAACATATAACAAGTGGTCGATTTTTCCATACTTAGATCCAACCAATTGCTTCTCTTGATTAACACAACTCTTCCCAGATCTAAAGATTCTATAACACATACGCCATGTTGAAGGTGCTGGTTCAGAGTTCTACGGCAGTGACAACTCTAGCTTTGACTTTTGTTTAGACCAGCAAACATCATCGTGCAAGTGATGATTTTCTCTTGAAGGTGTTGCTTGTAGTGTAGCACATCGGTTCAGTCAGATGTTCTTCGAACGGTAGAGATGCTACGGCAATGCATGTTATTGTGGATGATATGAGATGTTGGCTTAATAGAAACGATAGACTAATCATATTAACAAATAATTTCTTCTTTTCCAAGAGCATATTCGTAAGAAACCTTCAAATTTTGTGTGTTTGGCTTGGAGTGATTTGAGGATGAGTGACCAAGTGAGAACAAAGTGCGAAGAAAAAACTAATGTCAGTATATGAGGCCAGTCTAGCTAGATCTTGCCAGGCGTAACGGCCAGGAACCGGTGACTATGGCCGAGACATTACAAACGGTATCACAACCCTCATGGTTTCATGGACGTGACCGAGTTAGTGGAGTAGACATGTAGATTGTGCGTGTGTCCCACCGTCGCACACAACATGAGCACACATGGATGCTCGCACTGATGCACATAGACGTGTGCTACGAGGGGGACGGTTCTCTCTGCCAACAATAGCATCGGTTTTTCTAGTGAGGTGTATGTGACATGCTGCCTTAATAGAAATGATAGACTACTCGTATCAACAAGCTATTTTTTTTTGAAAGCCCATTCGCAAGAAGTCTCAAAAGGGTCTAAACTTTGACAAAAAATAAGCTTCAAAGTTATTTAATTTCCAAAGCTATTTTCTATTTTTGTATCATTGATAACTATCTAATTTAAATGGAAATATGAAATCTATTTAAAAATCATTGAATTGACTAAAACCTGGCGATTTTATGATAAATTATACGAAATTTAAAAAATATCTTGCCACATTTTACACTTTAAAAGTAATCTTGTGAGAAAGGTTATAATCCCTACATTTGTAAATATAAGTCTTTGTAAAGATTTCAATATAGACTGCATACGAATGTATGTAGATATAATTTAGAGTGTAGATTCACTTACTAGGCATACGGTTGCACACATTTCAAAAGAACTTGAGAAGAATCGTGCAGGTAAGTACAATAAGCCATAGCCATTCGCATTTGCAAATAGCTATATGAAACAGACATTCACAAGAAAACATCATCCGACGCTAATCGCCTACTTTTTCCCAGGCCGGACGGTAAATGATCCCTCGTCCCCGGCCACCTTCGTCCCGCTAACACAAGAAAACGCACGCAACTGATCCAGGACGAGGTGCGACCAAATGGGGAGTGAATCGAGCGCGAGAGCTGCTAGGTACACGTAGTGCGGCCGGCGGGCTCAAAGCTCGTCCCGCTGTGCACAAACAAGTGGAGATCGAATCAAAAGGTGGTGCAGGGTGGGAAGGATTATCAGTTACCTGGTGGATGGAAGTGGCCCGACGGCGACGAGTGGAAGTGTTGGCCGGCGGAGTACTTCCATCTATGAGCTGCCGTCGCCAAGTCCACCGTCGACTGAGACTGAAAAGAGATATCACATCCGCACAAGGAGTAATAGCTTGAGGAAATCGAGTAGCCGCCGCCTCGGTCTCCACACGACTAAAAATAGACCCAGTTACATGCAAGCATAAGTTGCTTCGGGAATCGGAAAGGACGAGAGAGAAGTATACTTAACTCGAGTGAATAAATAGGTGTTGCATTGGAACAAGAGCGTAGGTGTGCAGGTTATGAGAGACGGGACGCATCGTGACCCTGTGAGAGGACTTCTGAAAATCCGAAAATACAAATGGCCGATTCGCAACCCGTTGCTCATTCTTTTCCTACTTTTTTTTTAAACTTCAAGCGGTAAAAGTACAAGGAACACCGAACATTACAAAAATCACATCAAAACTACATCTAGATCCATGGACTACATAGCGACAAATATAAGCATTGGAGCAAGCCGAAAGCATAATGTCAACATTGCCCCTTGCTCACTAGCCGGGCAAACTTGTTGTAATAGACAATCGAAAAGTCGTCGTCCTAATACCCCATAGGACTCAGAACAACAATCACCGCCGATGAAGAGAAGCGTAAATTGAAAGGATCCAATCTGAATACACATGAATGAGACTGGATCCACCAAGATCCACGGAAGACCAACGTCGACGAAATCTCAGAAAATCCATCGGAGACACACCTCCACACATCCATCAACGACGCTAAACGCACCATCGGGACAAGGCTAGATAGGGAGATCTTATTCCATTATTTTCTATATTGCCTCATCATTTCTTAGCACTTGTTCTTTCATTTTATGATCATAGTGTTTTGAAACTTTGACCACTATTTTATTTATCCTGAAATCCTTAGGCTAGTCATAGTGCGGAGTAAAAGCATCTACAGCCGGACCTCTCAAACACGTCTTAAACGTCCGGGCAGGCCGTCCGGTCACTGACCGGTCACAAGAAAACCGGCCCAACCGGAGCTCTCAAATTGCGGACAAGCGCCCGGGCTGACCGGCACCCCTCATATCCAGCCCAAAAATATGACGTATATGAGGCGGCATGGGCGCGTCCGCCACATCAGCCCGTCCCACTGCTGGTCCACCCCGATCCCACAAAATTCCCCTCCGAAGCAAACCCTAGCTCACTTCACACCGCTCCGCTCCCTTTCCCCAATCCCTGGCGCCGGCGAGCATGTCAAACATCGACAGCCACTCCGACGGCAGCTCCGGAGACGAGTATGAGTTGGCGCTCTGTATCGCGCCCGAGCGCTCGTGGGTCGATACGGGCCGTAACTCAAGGTCCGGTGCGAGGCTCGGACCCTCGCGAGGGTCTTGGATGCCTTGTTGATGAAGATGGGCCATACGGCCTGCTGCTTAGCTGCGCGGTGGGCTGCAGGCAGGCAAGTCTGGGGACCCCCGTTCCCAGATTGCCGACAGTAGCCCCCGGGCCCAAGGTGCGCTCGGGCTTGGCTTCGCGGGGAAGCCAAGGGTCAAGTTCGGAGCACTGCGGGCCCCAAAAGCCTGCGGCCTCGATTGACGCGTGGTGGTTGATTGGACGTGGGCGTCTCCGCTTCCCCACGCTGCCTCAGCAACTGCACGACTTGACAAGTCCCTGCGACATGCAAGGAAACCCATCATTACCTGCGATCGTGGGAGACGTCGGTTTGCCTTCTCTTGCTATAAATGGGGAGGGGGGCGGAGCCCCATCGCCCATCTCTTCCTCGCTTGATCGCTTTCTTCCTCCTTGCTCCACTGCTGACAACAATGGCGCCTATCAGAAGGTTTTCTGCCGAAGAGAAAGGAAAGGCTCCCCGTGATGATCCGGGGCCACTTCTGCCGAAGAAGAGGTCGATCCATCACCGTGATGAAGCAGCAATGCAGGTGGCGTCGAGGCCCTGGTGCGAGCGCCTCCTCCGGGGTACCCGCTACCCTTGTACGCCCGAGTCGAGGGCTCGGGAGGACGAAGTGACGAGCAGCGCCGCCCGCGCCGTGTCCGGGGTCGCCGCGCCGCGGCAACGCGTGCCGTCGCCCCTGGAATCCATGCCGCGGACTCCTCGCGCGAGTTGGTGCTGTGGGCACCGATGCCTCCAAGCTCCTGGATCCGCTTCCCGCGGTTCTTCTCCGACGTGATGCCGCCGAGGGGGCCTCTCAAACTCTGGTTATAGCACGCCGACTGCGGCGCTCCGGCGACCGGAGCGGAGATCGAAGCGGTTCCCGCCGGCAAGATCTTCATGACCCGCGGCTGGGGGGAGATCGCACGGGTCTGCCGCGCGAGGGGCGCCCTCGCGATCCACTTTGAGTACGACGGCGCTTCCACTCGCTTCTTCAAGGTCTTCGACGCCGAGGGCTGCTGCCTGGAGTGCTGCCCCGGAGAGGAGCGCCAAACTGACGCGTGCTCCGCTCGCGGCTACTCCAGCAGCAGCAGCCCCTGGGAGTCCAGCAGCTCTCCTGAGCTTTACGAGACTCCGGAGACGAGCGACGACAGCTATGTGCCCCCGAGCTCTCGCCGCGCTCGGAGCAGAGCTGCGGCGTCCGGCCGTCGCTGATCTGGATGGGGTTGGCGCCGGCCTCTCGTGGCCCACTGTTGATGATGGCGTCCCCCACGGAAGGATGTAGATAGGATTTCCCTTAGTGTCAGCTTTTGTTTCCTGCGAAAAACCATGAATCACCCCGTGGGGGCATGTAAGGATCTGTAATGTCTTTTGTCCTTACCTTCCTTGTTATGAAAACTTGGTGAACGCATGTCCCGTTAAGGCTCGGTCCCCCCTTTCTTTCCTCGCGATAGCTCGTTGCTCTACACTGACAGGTTCCGGTCCCCAGGCAGGCTACAGCCGTCGCTGGTATGCCAGGTCGCGTGCCGTGGTCAAGGCCAGGAGGTGTGCGGCCCGAGGTCCAGTAAGAGCCCCTGAGGCGCGATGCTCAGGAGGTCCCCCTTACCGCTCAAGCAGCCATGGTAAGGCGAGAAAGGGAGTCGACGTGGCCGCAACGGGGTTGCGGCAAGGCGTGAGCGACCATTAGGCCCAAACATTTAGCCGATCCGGGTGCAGGACTTATCTTGTTGATTTCGTGCTGACTCCTGACGTTGCGCCAGAGTTGCGCGCCTACTTGCGCGGCATAGCTTGACCGGCCCATACGAGTTTCCTTTCCCTCATGCTCTCCTTAGTGCTCTATGTCCTCAGGCCCCGGCCCTCGAGCGAGCTCAGCCGCCGCTGGTATGCCAGGTTGCGATGCCATGGTCGAGGCCAGGGGGTGAGGGCTGGAGAGCCAGTAAGAGCTCCTGAGTCGCGATGCTCAGGAGCCCCCCTTTTAACGTGCAAGCGGATTGCATAGGATGAACAGGCCCGCGGCGGGCGGCAATCTAGCGGGCGATAGCCGTTGGCAGGTTAAGCATGGAGAGCAGATCAACTTGGATAAATGCAGGAAGATACATGCCACTGGGTCCGGCCCGAGCGGCCTGGGAATAATGCAGCCCGAGGGGCGCTCCCAGCTTAAACGAACTCGGAAGATGTCACCTGGTTCTGTAGACGAAGTAGAGTTGGTGCAGCTGAAGGCGTGCGCTGAAGAGATGACTCCTCATGAGCCACCGGGACCCTGAGCCTCGGGAGGCTCTGGGGGCCCGGGAGGTTCCCTGAAGACCGTCTCCATCTCCACCAGGACGGCGTGGTACCTGGCCTCCTGAGCCGCCAGGACACGCCGCAGGTCGCGTTGATAGGCCGACGCCACGCTCGGCAAGCCGAAGGGCATGCGAACGTAGCTGTGAGGCGGGCCCTCACAGCGGCCCACACGCGAAGGCTAGAAACATTCCTGAGACACGGCCCTGTTGAGCCCGAGGACGTCGATGCAAACACGCAGCCCAGCATCCTTGCCAGGATGCGGAGCTGCGCCTCGTGAGCGGCTGTCGCCGCGCATGGCTCTTGCTTCTTGCAGTTCCTGAGTGGTCTTGGTGATGAACTCCTGAGTGGTGGGCACTCCTTGCCCTGTGCTCTCCTGGGGGTCACGTGCCGCAAAGCATGCCTCCAAGTGGTGCCCAAGCGCCTCCCTCGTGAGGTTGGCAAGGTCTGAGGCCCTCCATAAGAGAGCCCCCGAGCCCTGCCCGAGAAGGGCGCCGGGCGCGCCTTCCTATGCGATGGAGGGAGGCGCCCCTGGAGCGGGCGCTGATCCTGACGAGGCTCCTGCCGCGACGCCATCTTCCTGAGGTCCTGCGCGGCGCGGCTGCTTCTTCTTGGGGATGGCCTCCGGAGGGTCTTCACTTCTGCTGTCGGGGTCGTCGATTGCTGCGGCTTGGAAGGCGCGCTCGAGGGAGCACACTGCATCCCTCTCTTCACACGGGACCGTGATGATTCCTCCGCTTCCTGGCATCTTGAGAACGTTGTAGCCGTGATGAGTGACTGCCATGAACTTGGCCAGGGCTGGATACCCGAGGATGGCATTGTACGGCAGGCGGATGTGCGCGACGTCGAAGTCGATGAGCTCGGTGCGGTAGTTCTTGCGCTCCCCGAAGGTGACAGGCAGGCGGACCTACCATATCGGTGTGGTAGAACCGTCGGTCACCCCTGAGAAAGGCTTGGTGGGCTGGAGCTGTTCGTATGGCACTTGGAGGTTGTCGAATGTGTCGATGAACAGAACGTTGAGCCCTGCGCCGCCGTCGATGAGGGTCTTGGTGACCTGCACATTGCTGATGACTGGGGAACACAACATAGGGAGGGCGCCAGCGGTGGCTGCGCACTTGAGCTGATCCGCCGAGTTGAAAGTGATGGCACATTTGGGACCACCTGAGCGGGCGCGTGGCCGCAAACTTGGGGAGCACCGCGTTCACCTCGCGAGCGAACTGTTTGAAAATGCGCTGAGAGGCTGGGGCCTAGGCGCCGTCCAAGATGCAGGCGATCGCACGCGGCTTCTGGAAGCCCCCAGACCCTTCGTTCTGGTGGTGATCGTCGTTCCTCCTTGGTGGCGACAGTGGAGGAAGACCGGTGTTGCCTTGGGGGCGATCCTCACGAGGCGGGTGTTGTTGAAGCGCTGGATGTACTTTTGGAGGGTCTCTCCTGGTTGCTGCTTGATGCGGCGCAGATCACCCGCGGCCGGTGGGCGATCGCGAGTGCCCTGGAAGTTGGCGACGAAGCGGTCGCGCATCTCGTCCCAGGAGGAGATCGAGCCGTGCTGCAGGTTCAGGAGCCAGGAGCGAGCTCCATCCTTGAGATCCATGGGAAACCAGTTCGCCATGACTTTTTCGTCGCCGTTGGCCGCTTCGATGCTCAGCTCATAGAGCTGCAGGAACTCCGCGGGGTCGGCGGTGCCGTCATAGCGAGGAGGCAGGTCTGGCTTGAACTTGCCTGGCCAGGCGACGCTACGCAGCTCGGGGGTGAAGGCGCGACAGCCAGCCGTGGTTGCCGTGGCCTGCTTTGGAGGTGGAGCTTGGTCTTGACGAGGTCCGCGCTGCGCCGCTGCGGGCGGTGTGCGGTCTTGACAAGGTGGCGCGGGGAGCGCAGGTGCAGCTTCTCGCGGCCGTGGAATTTCTTGGCAGCTTCTCTCTTCGCGTGCGGGCGCTGGGCGTGGTGGATCACGCCGCGGAGTCGCGCGCCTTGGTGCCAAGGCTCCGTCTTGGGGCTGAGGTGGTGGAGGCACGCCATGAGCCCCATCGCCCGCGGCTGGTTGAGGGGGAGGCAAAGAGTGGGACGGCGCCGGAGAGCCCCCTGCGGCGCGGACGAGCTCGGCGAAGCGATCGAGCCACTCCTCGTAGAGGTCGTCGACGGGGCGATAGCGCAGGAGCTCGTTCGCTGTGAGGAGCGCGGCCCGTGCCTCCATGGGAGCGCGGTGCGCGTGGGACGAAGAACCGGCAGGGGTCAGTGATGGAGTAGCGGTGCGGCCGTTCTGCCGCACCGAAGGATGGAGTGAGGACGCCTGCTGCTCGTTCCCCGCCGGGCCGGTGGCAGCGTTGGTGGCGGAAGACGGAGAATGACGAGGTGGCCCGCCAACGGGAGTCGTCTGAGCGATGCGGGCGGTGAGGTCAGCCCGACGCTCAGCTCGAGCACGGCGAGCGTCCGCCATGGAGACGATGGAGCGACGGAGCAACGAACGGATGGAAGGGAAGCTACGGCGCACCCCGACCTGGTGCGCCAAATGTCGGATGTGCGGTTCCGGCAAACCCTTAAGGTTCGAACACTGGGGTGCGCGCGAAGTCTTTCCCTCCTACCGATCTACGCCCTAGCTCGCTAAGATCTCGCGGACGAACTCGACAAACTCGCAACACAGAAAGACACGAGGTTTATACTGGTTCGGGCCACCGTTGTGGTGTAATACCCCACTCCAGTGTGGTGGTGGTGGATTGCCTCTTGGGCTGATGATGAACAGTACAAGGGAAGAACAGCCTCCTGAGGTTGAGGCATTCTTGTGGCTAGGCTCTCGATCGGATTGGATCAAGCTAAGATGAGATGCCTCTACTATGGTGGCTAGCTCTACTTATATAGGCCCTGGTCCTCTTCCCAAATATCGAGCGGGAAGGGAGCCAACAACGGCGGGCAAATTTGAAGGGGGACAGCTAGTACAAGCTATCATGACAAAATCGGTCTTCGCCTGCGAAAAGCTCTGGTGGTGACGCCGTTTTGGGCTCCACGATGACCTCCTTCTTGCCGTCCTCCTGGTCTTGGTCTCGTTGCACCAATATAGCAACCTTTGCCTGATGCCTCAGTACTCCTCGCCTGCGTTGGCCTCCTTAGCACCAAAGAGGAAATAAGGACGCTGCGCGCGCTGGCGCCCGCCTGGGGCCCGCCTGGTGCCGTTCGTCATGGCTCACGTCACGAGAGCCTCGTGAGGTTTTTCCCCGCCTTGATATCTCCGCTCCTCGTGAGCCTGCCCGGCTAGGCCACTCCAGAGGAGGTCTTGCGTCGTCCGCCTCGCGAGGCTCGGACCCTTGCGAGGGTCTTGGAAGCCTTGTTGATGAAGATGGGCCGTACGGCCTGCTGCTTAGCCGCGCGGTGGGCCGCAGGCAGGCAAGTCTGGGGACCCCCGTTCCCAGAACACCGACATAACCTGCCAGGGGCTTGGTGTGGGAACAAATGAGTTGCCAGTAAAAGTCCGAACAGCTCTATAGCATACTTAGGCATCGCAAGTTTGGCCTTATATGCATCAGCTCTGAATCATTGTCTTGGGTCAATAGTTGGGTTGCCCGGCTCCTGT
Source organism: Triticum aestivum (assembly GCF_018294505.1). NCBI lineage: Eukaryota > Viridiplantae > Streptophyta > Magnoliopsida > Poales > Poaceae > Triticum > Triticum aestivum. The sequence goes on along the minus strand of NC_057796.1, from coordinate 118,075,083 downwards.
GCTTGCTACCCTACGTTCCGCTCTATCAGCTAGGGTAGTAAAGGGAGAACTACTGCGATCGTGCCTTGGTCTAAACCAGACGAGCACCTCAGTAGAGAAAGCCGGAAACTGACTGTCATGATGCGGCGTGAGCTGGTCAACCACTTGACGACTTCTTGGAATCTTTAGCGATTCTCCGTGTCACACGAGGGATCTTTTTTAGATGAAATATGCAAGGCACCATACGCCGCATACATACCAGGGGATATGTCGTAGCCCCACCATAAAACTCCTATGGCTAAGTGAAAGCGTTAATGCCCTATAATCCGATTACCTGGTTCGCCGCATTATCACCTCCTTCATGGACCAAGATGTTGGATAAAGGGTGATTAAATGCCTTTCCGAACACCCCCGTACTTCCTACGAGGGGGCTGAAGCCGACTACTGGAAAACTTTCAGATTATATCAAAACGGCCGCACAGGAGGAATTCAAGCTTTCAAGCAAAACATAACTATATTAACTATAAAATTGTCTTTTACAATTTTCATACACCTCACTCGAACATTATGTCTTTCGAGCACTGAGCCTCTATAAAGCGGGCAGACTCTAGGACGTCTTCAAAATAATGCTCCGGTTCCGGGCGGTCCTTGCCTTTGGGTGGACTCTTCGTCGCAACATCGATGGCCTTCATCTTCCCCCAGAATGTTTTGACTCGGGCAAAAGCCATCCGCGCACGCTCAATGCAGATGATCGCTTCACACATCGATACGCGGCACCGCATCAACAAGCCTCTGCACCGAACCGAAATAGCTATTCGGAACAGGCTCGGTTGGCCACAACCGGATCACAACATCCTTCATGGCAGCGCCGGATATCCTATGAAGTTCGGCCCATTGGGACATCTGTTCGTTGAGCAGCAGAGGGCGCTTTGATGTGCCAAACTGCGACAAAAAAGCTTCTCCGTTGCATATCCATCTCGCGCTTGGTAATACTGCGCCGCATCGGCAGAACTCTTCGGCAAGTCCAAGAACTCGTCCGGAGAACTCCATACTTGGTTAAGCTGGGCATAGTTCGGGTCACCGAACTTAGTTTGCAGCAGAAAGGGCTTTCCAACCACAATCTCCCTCGCATGTCGAACCTCCTCACGGGCTACTCTGGATTCCGACTGCGCTGCTCTAGCCTCTTGCAAGGCCTTGTCCAGATCAGCCGTTAAGGCTTTACTCTCCTTCTCTAGAAATTCACAGCAGCCGGTAGTATCCTCCAGTTCGAGCGTCATCGTGGATATCTTCTCCTCATCTTGGCGCCGTGTAGCTTGTTCGGCTTTTAATTTAGCCGATGCCTTTTCGGCAGCAGCATTGCTACGACGGGCCTGCTCCTTGGCCCGGGCCTGCTCCGCTCGAAGAACTTCAACGGCGGCCGCACCATCTGCAGCCATGCATATTCCAGCATCTAAATCTCAGCATCATGCTTATACCACAAAAATGTATGAGGATTGCCCCGAATACATACCTTGCGACTCGTCAAGACGCATATTGATTAAAGCAAGATCATCCCCTGCCACATCAAGCTTCCGCTGCAACTCGGCAATTTCCATAGTCCGGGAAGCGGCCAAGGGGGAAGCAGCGTGTGTTCAAAGTTGATCAGGTTAGTCCTCAAACGATCCTTTTCGATCCTCCATTTTGCTTCCCAGCGGAAGCCAACCCGAGTATCAGGGGCTACTACCTATACACAGGCACATCTTTGCAAATGAAACATAGCTGAAAACATTATGTCACAAACCTCGAAGCCCTTCAGTAGGCTCATGAAGGCTTCATTTAATCCGCTCTTCGCGGACAAAATCTTCTCAATCACTGTACCCATCAAGGTACGTTGTTCCCCCGAGACAGATGCTTTCCGCAACATATCCGGAGTCCCCGGGTCTCCGGAAGCTGCTCCAAAAGCACAATCATCCTTTGAAGGAATCTACTCACCCGTCTCCAAAATCGCTGTTGGCTGTGAACCAGACAGTCCAGGGCCTTTGTTATCATCAGCCCCGGAATCCCGGATGGTCGGAGGTCCACCTTCGGGTACTGCCTTTTTTGTCCCCTGGTCTAAAGGGACCCTCCGCGATGACACTTCAGAGTCATCCACCTTATTGGGCGAGGAGGTCGGAGGAGGCGTCTCGCTCTCCATCATCTCTGGGAGGAGACTCCCTGAAGAAGAGGATCGCCCAGAAAAATTCTGTGCCGACCTGTAAAAATGCATAAATGCGTTACGTATATCTTCGTTAACAATAACGGAGCGGGATGCTATCAAAGTACTTCAGATTCTCTTACGGTTTGGCCGTGGGCTTGTCCCCCTGTTGGAGATGCTCAACGGCGCCCCTTTCCAAACCCAAGCCGATCGACGGTGGCATCTTGCCCTTCTTGGAAGACCGCCCCTCCCAATCTTCGGAGGCGGCCCTTTTCCTCCTGCTTAGAGAAGGGATACTGAGTCCTTTTCTGCCTCCGTCTTCGGGCGAGGAAAGGTCGATTTCTCTGGACTTAGTGTCTGACTTACCTCCGGAACTAAGGTCATCTTGGGTCTTCTCGCCCTCCCCTGCTGGTGCCTGGTATGGTGCCGAGGACAGCATCCTTGTTAACACAGGAGTAGCTGAGTCTTTGGGAAGGGGAGCCGGACACCTAATCCATTCCACCTTCTTTATCCAGCCCTGAAAAAGGATGATACTGTTGGTATCTTGCCACTGGGTATCTGACTATAAGGTATTCGGTAAACGGGTACTTACCGGGGTATCCAGATGGTTACAGTCTAGGCAGACATCTTCGGTGGTGTCCGACCATTGCCTTCGTTTCCCAAAGAATAATCTCCACATTCCTTCGTGCGTTGTGCCGAAGAAGTGCTGAAGAGTCCGCAGCCCTTCTGGATTGAACTCCCATAGGCGGAGAGGCCGTCGCTGGCACGGCAGGGTCCGACGAACTAGCATTACTTGAACGACGTTGGCTATGTCGATGTCCCTCTCAATGAGGCTTCGGATGCGACTTTGCAGAGTTCGCACATCATTCGTTGATCCCCAATCCAGCCCCTTGTTAATCCACGATGCAAGCTGAATTGGGGGGCTGGATCAGAATGCGGGCGCAGTTGCCCACTTGGAGCCGCGGGGCTCGGTGATATAGAACCACCCCTGCTGCCACAGATCGAAAGATTTGGCAAAGGATCCTTTCAGCCAAACGGCGCTAGCAAGCTTGCTCACTGTAGCGCCTCCGCACTCGGCCTGCTCCCCCTCTACCACTTGCGGCTTCACATCGAAGGTCTTGAGCCACAAGCCGAAGTGCGGAGGAGTTCAGAGGAAGGCTTCGCACATGACGATAAATGCCGAGATAAGAAGAATAGAGTCCGGGGCCAAATCGTGAAAGTCTAGCCCGTAATAGAACATGAGCCCTCGGACGAAGGGGTTAAGTGCAAACCCCAACCCGCAGAGGAAGTGGGATACGAACACGACCCTCTCACCGGATCTGGGGGTGGGAATAACCTGCCCCTCAGCAGGAAGCCGATGATGGATTTCAGCGGTCAGGTACCTCGCCACCCGAAGCTTTGCAATGTCTTCCTCCGCAACAGAAGAAGCTACCCACCAGCCTTGACGGCTAGATCCGGACATGATTGGGGCTGGTGGCGACCGAAACCCGGGTGTTGGAACTTGGGGTAGCAGGGGTTGAGGAAGAGGCAAGCGTGGAAGAAAAAGACGGGTCTGAACCCCTATATAAAGGCTGCAAATATCAAACGTCTCCTCTTGGGCCTAAAAAACTTGCTTGTTTCCAAGGAGTTGTACCCAAGCGACGGTTGAGTTACCCACGTCCGGGTTGAAAGGAATCCCTTAAAAAAGGGAGGCACGATCTCCGCTTGTATGAGACGCACCAATAAGACCACGTCTTGGGACGTCGAGCGACGGGCCGGCTAAAACGGTTCGCGAGTAGTGGTCGGGCAGGCGTGGTGTCATATTACCAAAAAGTGGTCGGTGGGTTGAACTCGTGAAATATTATGTCCTCTGCAGTTGTCTGTGACAGGTCCGGATACTATCATCGCATCCGAAGACTATCTTGAAGTTCGGATAGAAGGGAACCCGCCTTGCAATGCCGAAGACAATCTGCGCGCCGGACTCCTCGTCATTGAAGCCAGGTTCAGGGGCTACTGAGGGAGTCCTGGACTAAGGGGTCCTCGGGCGTCTGGCCTGTTATCCATGGGCCGGACTGATGGGCTGTGAAGACATGAAGGCCGAAGACTGTACCCGTGTCCGGATTGGACTCTACTTGGCGTGGGGGGCAAGCTTGGCGACCAACTATGAAGATTCCTTCTTATGTAACTGACTCTATGTAACCCTAGATTCCCCCTCGGTGTCTATATAAACCGGAGGGGTTAGTCCGGAAAGGACATACACATGACCATAGTCATACAGGCTAGACTTCTAGGGTTTAGCCATTACGATCTCGTGGTAGATCAACTCTTGTAAAACTCATATTCATCAAGATCAATCAAGCAGGAAGTAGGGTATTACCTCCGTAGAGAGGGCCCGAACCTGGGTAAACATCGTGTCCCCCGTCTCCTGTTACCATCAATCCTAGACGCACAGTTCGGGACCCCCTACCCGAGATCCACCGGTTTTGACACCGACAACCACTCCCTCTCCAAAGGTGTCACCAGCATTCCGCAGGCTTCGCAAAGGCCTCAGGCCCCAGGTTTCCATGTCAAGCATTCCAGAAGAGGATGTGCAACACACAAGCTCAGTAGCACGTCAAGTGTTTCCTGAAGCCATTCCTTCTGTGTCTGCTCCTGAGTCTGAAGCTAAAGTTGTTGAAGACGTTCCGGCTGCATCAGCCGAAGAAGAAAAAGAAGAAGAGAAAGAAGCTACCCCCTGCTAGTGATCCTTTCCTACACGAAGAGATCGTGATTTTGCAAGACCCTCCAGTCATTGAAGAGATGGAGGTTGAACACAATGAGGCTGCCACCACCACCACTACTGAAGCCAATGACACTGTCATGGCTGAAGACAATGTGGAGCCCGAAGCCAATGTTGCTACTGACACCATTGTGCAGCCAATCACTTCTGATGATGCCGTTCCTGCACCAAGGCCTCATACTATGGAACGCACGTTCAATCGTGGTGAGTTGGTGACTGTCAGATGGCCTATCATGGTTCCACCCACTGCTCCTGGCCCGCAATATGATTATCACGTGGAGCAGATGCCTCAGGTTCAGAAGCCAAAGCCAAGACTGCCAAGGCTTCCCAGTGCTGAAACAACTGAGGGCTCGTTCCGTGTGCTCAGCTTTAGAGAGCACAACACATTCTTTGACAGCGCCAAGAACCCATATACGAAGCCCAAGATCTCCTCTGACAGGTTTTGGAGCCATCAGCAACGAAGCTACTACTCCTGCATCTTATACAACTAGGACCGGATTTTTCCTCATAAGCGTCTGGATTGTGATGTTGTGGCTGGGCTGCCATGCCTTGAAGAGGCCCTTGTCTGTTTCTGGGACATTGGGCTGCTACAATTTGTGACTGACAAGGAGCACTGGAACGAAGAGCTTCTGCTACAGTTTTATGCCACATTGCATATTCGAGGCTACAACAGGGATCCGAAGACTTGGACCCTTGAGTGGATGACAGGTGACATTCATCATGAAGCCAAAGCTTAGGACATCATTGAGCTTACTTCCCTGCCCACTCTAGGTGAGTTGTTTGAACTTGGTTGTCAGCTTCATCAGAGTGACCTGCAGAGCATATTCCAGAAGCCAGAGCCAACATGAGCCAGATGTTGAGCATGATGAAGCCATTGCCCCATGACGCGGAATACCCCAAGGAATTCTTTGTTAAGGACCTTGAGTACTTGCCGCGCACGGTTTATCACATTCTGAGGCGTACTCTCTGGCCAATCAAAGGCAATTCCTCTGAAGCCAAACTCGAAGGCGCCATGAAGACATTGGTGTTCTATATCATCAATGGCATCAGATTCAACACTCAGGATTTCTTCATCTGACAGCTTGCTGCCTCTAGAATTGATCTTTTTGGACTGAAATTTTATGCTCCATGGGTGATGCGTTTGATCAAGCTTCATTCAACCATCAACTATCAACCTTCAGCGCGCAAGCATGTTGTATTTCTACCTGATGTTGATATGTCCATTGAAGCCTTCTACCCTGAACCAGAAAAGAAGCTACTCCATCTTCAAAATGCTGAATTCCAAAGCTTCACGCAGCCAATTGAAGGGATTCATGTGCCTAATTCTGCTACTCCTGCTTATCCTCTGGCTGGCAACTTGCGTCTGCCGCATCGTGCCAATACTGAAGCCACTTCTAGCACAATTGCATAAAGGCCTCAGAAGCATCCTCATGTCCTCAACGACCGTGAGCTTCTGGTTACTCTACATCAAAAGCAGGATAGGCATCATGACTGGCTGAAGCATCAAATGCAGAGTCTCTTGGTTGATGTTAATCGCATTCGCAATGTGGCCACCAAGAATTCATTCGTCGCGCATGAAGCCTGTCGGCGGTCCTAGAAGAGCCTCACATTGCTCTGCTCTGAAGATGACCTTCGTGAAGATGGCTTCACCGAGAGCTTCAAGTTTGACTCCATACCTCCGCAATCTGCAAGTTGGCGTCGCACACCTACAATTGAAGATTCTGAACATTCGTCTTCGGCTACAACAGTTATTGCAAGAGTCTTCGATGAAGAAGATGACACCACTTCCCCAACTCTGGCTACACTGCACCACGATTCTGCTTCAGGCCCGTCTGCACCGCCCAACTCCAACGTCGATCCTGCTTCAACATCTACTCCAACTGGGAACGAGTAGATCCTCTATGTCTTCAAACCTTTTTGGTCCTTATTGACAAAAGGGGGAGAAGCATATGAGGTTGATAGTCTTCAAGCGAATCCATATGGGGTGGTTGCATTATTTTTGCTAAGTTCTTACAACTCTCGTTTTGAAACTATTTGGCTCTTGAGTTGTAACACTTAAACTCGATGGTCGTCTGCTACTTTTGCTCTTACTTTGTGATGCGATGATAAATTCCGCATGGAGTCATTCTGCAAACGCCCATTTCTCATTATGCATGTCATTATCTTCGCTATTCTCATATATGCATGATGAATTATCTTCGTAAGTTGAAGAGGATCTCCACAAAGTAAAACCTGCCATGTGCATTTGCATTCAAAAGCAAACTACTTATATGCACATCTTTAGGGGGAGCCTTTTGCAACTTATGAAGATAATGACGTTAATCTTTAACTTTCACATACTTTTATCCCCGTTGAAAACTTCAACCAGTTTATCATCAATAACCAAAAAGGGGGAGATTGTGAGTGCGTCTAGTGCCACCCCTAGTTGGTTTTGGAGTATTGACGACAAACTTGGTTGAGGGATGTAACGCCCACGATGCGGCTATAACTCCCACGTATCGAGGCACGACTTAGAGGCATAACCGCATTGTGGTTTGTCGCAAGAAGGGTCATCTTCACACAATCCCATGTAATGAACAAGAATGGGATAAAGAGTTGGCTTACAATCGCCACTTCACATAATACATAAATAAAATCATACATCAATCAGAGTACACACATAGACCGACTACGGTCAAAGTCAAAAGAAAAGAAGATAACCCAACTGCTAGACCCCCGATCGTCCCAACTGGGCTCCACTACTAATCAATAGGAAACGAAACATAGTAACGACCAAGGTCCTCGTCGAACTCCCACTTGAGCTCGGTTGCATCACCTGCACTGGTATCGTCGGCACCTGCAACTGTTTGGAAGTATCTGTGAGTCACGAGGACTCAGCAATCTCACACCCGCGAGATCAAGACTATTTAAGCTTATGGGAAGGGACGGGGTAATGAGGTGGAGCTGCAGCAAGCACTAGCATATATGGTGGCTAACATATGCAAATAAGAGCGAGAAGAGGAGCAACGGAATGGTCGTCAACTAGTAATGATCAAGAAGTGATCCTGAACTCCTACTTACGTTCAAGCATAACACAAGAACCGTGTTCACTTCCCGGACTCCGCCGAAAAGAGACCATCACGGCTACACACACGGTTGATGCGTTTTAATTAAATCAAGTGTCAAGTTCTCTACAACCGGACATTAACAAATTCCCATCTGCCACATAACCGCAGGCACGGCTCTCGAAAGTTTATACCCTGCAGGGGTGTCCCAACTTAGCCCATTATAAGCTCTCACGGTCAACGAAGGATAAACCTTCTCCCGGGAAGACCCGACCAGTCTCGGAATCCCGGTTTACAAGACATTTCGACAATGGTAAAACAAGACCAGCAAAGCCTCCCGATGTGCCGACAAATCCCGATAGGAGCTGCACATATCTCGTTCTCAGGGCACACCGGATAAGTCAAGCTACGAGTAAAACCAGGCCTCGAGTTTCCCCGAGGTGGCCCCGCAGGCTGCTCGGTTCGGACCAACACTCGAAGGAGCACTGGCCCGGGGGAGGGGTCTAAAATAAAGATGACCCTTGAGTCTGCAGAACCCAAGGGAAAAGGGGATAGGTGGTAGCAAATGGTAAAACCAAGGTTGGGCCTTGCTGGAGGAGTTTTATTCAAAGCGAACTGTCAAGGGGGTCCCATAAATCACCCAACCGCGTAAGGAACGCAAAATCAAGGAACATAACACCGGTATGACGGAAACTAGGGCGGCAAGAGTGGAACAAATCACCAGGCATAAGGCCGAGCCTTCCACCCTTTACCAAGTATATAGATGCATTAATTAAGATAAGAGATATTGTGATATCCCAACATATCCATGTTCCAACATGGAACCAACTTCAACTTCACCTGCAACTAGCAACGCTATAAGAAGGGCTGAGCAAAAGCGGTAACTTAGCCAAACAACGGTTTGCTAGGAAAGGATGGTTAGAGGCTTGACATGGCAACATGGGAGGCATGATATAGCAAGTGGTAGGTAGCGCAACATAGTGATAGAGCGAACAACTAGCAAGCAAAGATAGAAGTGATTTTGAGGGTATGGTCATCTTGCCTGAAATCCCGCTAGGAAGAAGAACGAGTCCACGAAGAAGACAAACGGATGTAGTCGAACGAATCCTCACAACTCCGGAACGAAACTGAAGCTAGCGAGAGAAGCAACCCGGAAAGAAACAAACAACATAGTAAACAACCACCACATACACATGGCATGATGCACAATCAAGTATGATGCATGTCCAGTTTAAAGAGGCATGTCATGGCAAAGTGCACAAACAAAACTACAAGTTAAGTGGAGCTCAATATGCAACGAGTAGCATATTGACGAAACACCACATTCAATCATTTAGTTCGCTCTCGTTTATGGTACTCATCAATATTAAATGTTGAATAACATGGCAAGAGGTGAAGCATATGAAAACTAACTATTTAGGCAAGTTTAAATGAGGCCGGAAATAACAAACAACAATTCCGGAAAATCCCCATATGCATATTTAGCAATTTAATGGAAACAACAAATATAAACATTTTAAATGTTGTTATCATGATGCAGATGACATTTACAAGTTTTATGCAATTTATGAAAATGTTGACATAAGCATGTTATGAAGCATTTGTCACCGTGGTGGGAGAAAAGGGGTGCCACGGCAACGAATCCGAAAATGATGCCACGGCAACATATCGGTTCCGGTAGCTCATGGAGATACCGGCGCAAAAGAAGTGGGCGTGAGCGTGTCATGCAAGGATGGGGGGGGTGCTCCCGTATTCCGGGTTCCCACGGGACGGCGGCATGGCAAACGAGGAATGTGCAAAGACCTCTCTCGGACACGGTGCAAACACGAGCATCTCATACAACACACATGCATTCGTTCACGAGCGTCGCCTCGGGGTTATACCTTCGAAGCGTGCGTTTTCGGGGCAGATCGAGTCGGTGTGATGTAGAGGAAGTAGACGTTCTCGGGATGGTCATCGAGTAGTGGCACATGGCGACGGTAGTGGAAGTAGTGGTTCACGTTTCGTAGTCGTACACACTCCGTAGAGGATCGGGGTCACGGCGAGGAACTTGACGTCCACGGGGTCGACGATAGAGTTACACACGTTGTCGGGGTACTTGTTGTTCCGGTCTTGGCATCCATAGATGTACACGGCAATCGTAGTGGTACTTGGCGGTTCCGTGTAGTCGAACTTGACGATCCGAGGGGGTACTTGCTGCATCACCGTGTAGTGGTACATGGGTCAAACAGAGGCATCGACACATCTGGAGGGGCATCGAGGGACTTGTCAAGGCCCTGCCTTGGGAGGTCACCGGAGGTGCGTAGAGGCGGCAGAGATGGTGTTGCGCGGACGCGGGCACAAGACGGGTGAAGGGGTGGCGAGGTGACCAGAGGCGCGAGGAGGGGGATCCTGGTCGCGACAAGAGAAGGCAGCGGGGCGACGTCCTTGTCGGACGGAGATGGTGCAGGAAAACCATGGCGAGGCCGAACGTGGGTCTCGGGCAGGAGGTGAAGAAGATGGCAGGGACGCGATCTCCGGCGAGAAGGCGAAGCAGAGGAGGCTGGGGTCGAGCCCGGGCCTGACAGCGGGTCGACACGGCTGGAGAGGAGACGGCAGGGATGGCCTAGACAAGGCCGGAGGTCGGGGAGGGAGCGGCCGATGGCGGCCGGACCAGGAGTCGAGGCGGCAGACCTCCTGCTCGGCGACAGACGAAGCGGCAAGGAGGAGGCGACCGAGGACGGCTCGGGCTCCAGGAGCTCGGGTGCTGGACGAGGAAGGGAGACGCGAGGACGAGGCGGGTCGATGGGGCGGCGCGGTTCACGAGATGGACAGCGCGAAGCTGCAGGATCCGGGGTTGGGGCCGAAGGGGCGGATCGAGGGGCTCCTCCCCTAGCTCGATGCGTGTGTGTGTGTGTGAGTGGCGGCGGTGTGGGAGAACGAGAGGAGATGGAGATCGATGGGAGCAAGGTGGGATCAGGCTAGGGTTATCGGTGCGGTTGGGCTTAGGTGGGCCGGCGCTGCGGGCTAGGCCGAGCTACGGACTGGTGGGCTGGCTGCATCTCTCTCTCTCTCTAATCTCTTAGCAAAGCAAAAAAAAGGAGAAGAAAAGAAAGGCTAGGAGGAGAGTTTGGGCAAGGGGATAATTTTCCCGGACTCATAAAAATGTGCTTGTTCCAAGAAAAATAGAAAGTGAGCATGGGCGTGAAGTTGACTTCACACTCATTTGAATTATTTTCAAATGAGTGTAGGAAGGAAGTGGGTATTTGGTAGATCCAAAAATGTTGAGAATTTTGGAAGAGCCTCGATAAATGAGATAAGAATTGTTGGCAAAGTTTGAGGCAAGGAATTGAGGTAGAAAATGCATGGAACTTAAACTGTAAGTGTTTTATGGTTTATTCCTAAAGGATGGAATATTTATCATAGCTCCCTAATAATGGGAGGATATGTTATAAAGAGAAATCACCATGTGAATTCCCTCGATTTAAATGGATCGAAGATCCATGCAATTTACTTAGTTGAGTTTTTAAAAATTAAATGACATGATGGCATGATGACATGATGCAATGCAAAATAAATAGAGCAAGCAAAAAGAAACACACGGTGATCACGAAATATATGGAAGTCTTCTGAATCACCGGTCTTGGGGCGTCACAAGGGACTAATGTGTTTGTGAGAATTGCAGGATACCACAGGTAGTAGTCCCTTATTGATTCGGTTTACCTACCAGAGATGACCCCTAAAAATGTGTGAAGACACTGAAGACAATGGTGGTTCGTCAAGACATTCACGATGAAGATTATGACATGTGAAGACATTCAGAAGACTATGGAGTGCGAAGACATAGTTGTTTCATAGTCTCCTTTTCTTCTATATTGAGTTATAGGAACCACCGTACTATTAAGTGGGATCCAAGTGAACAAATTTAGAATGACTGATGTGATGCTCAACCAAAATCCTATGTCTTCGAGCGAAGACAATGAGAGTAAATCTTATCTAGAGCTGGATGAGTCAGCTTTACTTGTAGCCCAAGACAAGCTGTCGCGTGTGTTTGAAATCCGACCGTTGGACACGTGTCGGTTCCTTAGTGACCCAGGGTCATTTCGGACATATCAGGTCGGGTTGCCTCCTGGCTATAAATAGCCCACCCCCTACACCATAAATTGGTGGCTTCTCAGAGTTAGTGCACGGCTTTTGTCGTTTGAGAGCAACCCACCTCCGAAGCCTTTGAGAGAGAGATCCTTGCGAGGACAAAGCCCAAAACACCCAGAGCCAAAGAGTGTTAGGCATCACTGAAGTCTTTTTGTCCGCGTGACCTGAAGACTTGTTACACTTGAGGACTGTGAATCCTCGAGCCGGTTAGGCGTCACTTTCTGAGCATCCAAGAGCCATTGTGGATTTCCGGTGAATGAAGTCTGTGAAGGTTTGGAAGTCTACCTTGAAGACTTACCAAAGTTATTGGGCAAGGACTGGGTGTCCTCAGCTCAAGGGGAATAAGGTGAAGACGCGGTCATCTGAGTTCAATCTCAAGCTCCCTAACAAGACGTACAATTGTCACAACAACTGGAACTGGTCTACCAAATCCTTGTATTCGCCAAGCAACTGGTTCTATCCCCCACTTCCCTTACTTTGTTGTTTGTCTTCCTGAAGTCATTGCTTGCCTGTCTGATCTGTTTGACTTCACTGTGTGAAGACTATTACCTGTTTGGCTTCATACTGTCTTCCATCCTGATCCATACTACCTAGCTGTTGATAGTCTTCGTACTTTCACCACATTTCTTACTTGACTATGGCTTGTCTAGTGTAGTCTATCTTTCGATGCATATTGATACGTCTCCAACGTATCTATATTTTTTGATTGTTCCATGCTATTATATTATCCATCTAGGATGTTTTATATGCATTTATATGCTATTTTATATGATTTTTGGGACTAACCTATTAACCTAGAGTCCAGTGCCAGTTTCTGTTTTTCCTTGTTTTTGAGTATCGCAGAAAAGGAAAACCAAACGGAGTCCAATTGACCTGAAATTTCACGGAGATTATTTTTGGACCAGAAGAAGCCCAGGGAGTATCGAAGATGGGCCAGAAGAGTCCCGAGGAACCCGCGAGGGTGGGAGGCGCGCCCTACCCCCTGGGCACGCCCCCTACCTCGTGGCCGCCTCAGAGACCCCCTTGACTTGTTCCCGATGCCAAAAATCCCTATAAATATAGAAGCCCCCGAAAAGAAACCCAGATCGGGAGTTCCGCCGCCGCAAGCCTCTGTAGCCACCAAAAACCAATCGGGACCCTGTTCCGGCACCATGCCGAAGGTGGCCATCATCATCATCCCGGTGCTCTCCATGACGAGGAGGGAGTAGTTCACTGTCGGTGTCAAACCGGCGGATCTCGGATAGGGGGTCCCGAACTGTGCGTCTAAGGTCGATGGTAACAGGAGACAGGGGAGACAATGTTTACCCGGGTTCGGGCCCTCTCTATGGAGGTAATACCCTACTTCCTGCTTGATTGATCTTGATGAATATGAGTATTACAAGAGTTGATCTACCACGAGATCGTAATGGCTAAACCCTAGAAGTCTAGCCTGTATGACTATGGTAATGAGTCTCTCCTTTTCGGACTAAGTCCTCCGGTTTATAAAGACACAAGGCCGGTTACAAAGGAAAGGAATCTACATATTCGGTCGCCAAGCTTGCTTCCCACGCCAAGGAGAGTCCCATCCGGACACGGGTGCAGTCTTCGGTCTTCGTGTCTTCACAGCCCATCAGTCCGGCCCATGGCTAACAGGCCGGACGCCCGAGGACCCCTTAGTCCTGGACTCCCTCAGTAGCCCCTGAACCTGGCTTCAATGACAAAGTATCCGGCGCGTAGGTCCGTCTTCGGCATTGCAAGGCGGGTTCCTCCTTCCGAACTCCAAAATAGTCTTCGGACGTATCGTGTCCGGACCTGTAACACACACCACACGCAACCGCAGAGAGAATATAATTTTACACGAGTCCAATCTGCTGACAACTTTTTGTAACATGACATCACATCTGTCCGGTCATAATTTCGAACCGTTTTTCGTCTGCCGCCCCACGTTTCGAGACGTGGTTGCCATTGGCACGTCTTGTCAAAGCAGAGATCGTGTCCCCTTATTACGGGATTCTTATCAATACGGACGCGGGTAACCCAACCATGCCGTTTACACATCCCCGGGGAATAGGCGAGTTTTAAGGCGACTGGGGAGGCGTTTGACATTCGCGGCCTTCATAAGGGGATAAGGATTTGTCCTCATTCACTCACGCCTTCTCCTTCCTCTGCCCATCCATTCTTGAGCTCCAGCGCCCAAGCTCTAGCTTTCCCCACCCGAGAAAACACTCCAACCATGTCCGGATCCGGAGCTGGAGGCAAGTGGATGGCCTCCTCCGTTAAGAAGAAAGATAGCAAGGAGCTCCGAGAGGCTAGATACCTGGCCAAGGAGATCGTTCACCCACTTTCGGCTAAGGGACAGATCGTCCCTACCCCCGAGCCCCATGAGAGGGTTGTGTTCCTCGCGCATTTTGTCCGCGGGCTAGGATTCCCTCTCCACCCGTTTGTCCGCGGACTGATGTTTTACTATGGGCTGGACTTCCATGATCTAGTCCCCAACTTTATCCTCAACATCTCGGCATTTATAGTCGTGGGTGAGGACTTTCTCCGCGTCCCACCTCACTTCGGCTTATGGCTGAAGACCTTCAATGTGAAGCCGAAGGTGGTGAGCGGCCAACAAGCAAAGTGCAGAGGTGCCATGGTGGGCAAGATGCCCAATGTCACCTGGCTCGAAGGCTCCTTCGTGGAGATGGTGAAGGGGTGGCAATCAGGGTGGTTCTACATCACCAAGCCACGCGACACCAACTGGGCGGCGGCCCCCGAATTCCGATCCGGAGTTCCGATGCGGCTCACCTCCTGGCAAGAGAAGGGCCTAACCTCGGGTTCTTCAAATGAGCTGACAGGGCTCCAGACGCGCGTCTAGAACATGATAACCAAGAGGATCAAACTAGTCAACATGATCCAGGTTATGCTCATTCGCCGGATCCTTCCGTGCCAACGTCGGACTTGCTATTTGTGGGAGTTCGATCCGGCCAAGCACCAGACGATGCTAGAGCTCTTCGTCACAACGCACGAAGACATCTGGAAAGTGCTCTTCAAGGCCGGCGAGACACCACCACCTACGACCGAGGATCGTGGGCTTAGCCTAAAGCACCAGGCTAATTCGGTAAGTTCTTTCATGTTTTCAAGGCATAGCCTTTACTGGCATATTTTGAGGAAGGAGTCTAAGCCTTCCTATCAATTTTTTTAGGCCTGGACCGACATAGCGCGGCGGATTAATTGTCCGGCTCCGCTACCCGAAGACGAAGAAACCCCACTCCTGACGAAGATGCTGTTTCCGGCGCCTTATGATGTGCCGGAGAAGAAGGCCAAGAAAACGGCCAAAGGGACCAGGAGTGGCCTTCGCAAGGGTGCTTCGGGCGGTTCGTCCGAAGACGAGACTGACTCTTCGGCCGCCGAAGACGACGACGAGGAGGAGGAAGAAAGCGAATCCCCCCCCCCCGAGGGGGAAGGAAGAAAAGGGGGCCTCCACAAATCTGGAGGCGAAGGCGCACAAGAGGGGGAAGGGCTCCCTTGCGGATAACTCCGCGTGGGATGTCGATAGCAGTCCGGAGCGAATGCCTCGGACCAAGCCTCGGGCCGCCTCGTAAGAACCTTATGCATATTCGAATGCCTGGCCTTTCCACTTTGTGATATTAATATATTTAAATTATGCCCTTGTAGTCCGGCCCGCAACAGCTCCCCGCGATCCTCGACAGAGGGTTCGCTAGATTCAAAGGATATGGCTAGCATGTCACCGCTGCCCGCTCACTTTGTCTCGGCCAAGGGTGATGACGAGGTGGTGTCCCAAAGGACCTTCCCCGACTAGGGGGAGGTTCCGGAGATCGTCAGGGTGGTGCCCAAGGATGACTCCTCAGCCGCCGGACACATGGGGGAAAAAGCCCCCATGGGGACTGGTGATGGGGGCCAAGTTCCATTCGGCCCCCAGCCGGATACCATTCCGGAGACCTACACGGCTCCGGAGTCCAGCGAACGGCATTCCCCACAAGGAGGAGGTGTGCCCGTTCCGCCGGTGACCTCTGTCCAACCAGAGGCACCGGATAATCTGCTGGAAGCGCTGCGAGGCGCTTCCATTGTGGATGAACACCGTGTCCTTATGGGTACGGTGATTGAGAAGGTTCAGTCCACCAAAAGCGGACTGACCAAAGCCTGCGCTAGCCTTTTAACAGGCTTTGAGGTAAGTAATGTAATTTTAGAAAGAATATCACAGTGGAGACAGTAGCCCCTGATACTCTGTTCGGTGTTCGGAAAGAAGAAGCTGAAGAGAGGATCAAAATAATTTTCACAGGAGTCTAACATAAGATGTCTGTGTGAATAAGCAGGTGTCGCTGCTGGCTGCTGCCGCTCATACCGCGGAAGTCTCTGGCCTGAAGCAGAGCCTGGAGCGGGCCGAAGAAGAGCTCAGCCTCATGAAGAAGCAGCTCGAGGAGAGCGAAGGTATGCAGTAACCTGCCCGTATATTTAGGAAGGATGAATGTTTCGTCCTGACTAAAGTGTCATGAACTTTATTAGGGGCCACTACCGAGGTGGCGGCCCTCAAGAAGGCATTAGCCGAGGCCGAGGACAAAGAACCCAAGGAGCGTGCCGCGCGCGAGAAGCACGAGGCTCGGGTCAGCGAGGTCCAGCAAGAGCTCCAGGACGCTGTCAAGAAGTACGAGTCCTTGGAGCGTGATTCAAAGACGCAAGCGTCTGAACTTGCGAAGGCCCGCCAGAGCGCACAAGAGGCTCGAGCCAAGGCCCAGAGCGCCCTTCGGGAAATCCAGGTGGCCAAGAAGATCGCGGCGGGTAAGGCTTTCATTATGCAAAGCAAGTCCGTGAAAGAAACGTTCCTTTTACTTACCCGAATTTGGAGCTCTCGAGGGGCGTTTACGGATTTGCCGCGCAAGATGCTGTCGAGTTCTATCGAGCCGAGGAAGGGAGTTCTACGAAGAAGCTGTTCTGGTCTCAATATCTTGGACCAGAACATCTGGTGCCCTTGAGCGACCAGCTTAAACAGCTGGTCGAGCTGCACAAGGCGGCCGAGCTAGCCATGAAAGACCTGATAGTCCGACTATGGCCTGCCGCGCCGATACCCAGCAGCTACTTCGGACTTGTGAAGCAGCTTGTTAGTGCCTGCCCACGGCTTGAGGTCATAAAGCGGTCGGTCTGTATTGAAGGTGCACGGATGGCCTTTGCCCGTGTCAAGATGCACTGGGCGAAGATGGATGCCAGGAAGCTAATGACCGAGGGGCCGCCTGAGGGCAAGGAGCACTACCGACCCGAGTTATATTTTGATGGTGTCCTTGAGGGATACCGCCTTGTGGCGGAGCAATGTATGAAGGATGTTATATTCCCATGAAAACATTCGTATTATCCAGTCCTGTAATATGGAACAATGATTTTATTAATATAATGCTTGTGACTTTAAAATTTTACCTCCTGTGCGGCCGTTTATAAAATCTGAGGGTTGACCAGTCGTCGGCTTCTGCCCCAACGTAGGTAGTACGGGGGTGTTCGGGATAAATCTAAACACTCTTTACTCCATATTCTGGTCCTTAAAGGAGGTGTTTAGCGCAACGAACGAGGCAATCAGACTATATGGCCTTTATCGCCCTCACTTAGCCATAGGAGTTTGACAATGAGAATTTTGGCGAAGCCCCTGGTATTCGGAAGGCCGAACTTGGGGTTTTGTACGCACCTGATCGGATAAAAAACCGATTCCTCGCGTAAAGCGGAAAAATCTCTTTACTACCCTAGCCGATATAACGGAACGCAAGGTAGTAAGCACAGGAGCCGGGCAACCCAACAATTGACCAAAGACATGATTTGGAGCCGATGCATATAATGCTATAAGTTCGGGGTGCCGAACTGCACTGAAAAAGGTGTTCGGACTTTATTGCCGTACTACGGGGCGCGAAAGCCCCTGGTGAAGTAAAATGTACCAGAGTGTACGGGTGCAATGAGTAATAAATACAAAGGCAAGGAAAAAAAGGAAAATCAAGTAATAAGCTAACGCTACCATTTATTTTCCATTGTAACATGATTAATACGTCGAGGCGTACTTGTACAAGTTATGCGATAAGCAAGTAAGGCTATTTAACATGCCATGACCAAGAGCGAGCTGCGTGTGGGTATGTAAAACAGGTATAGCAATCGTTAGCAGAGACCACCTAGGGATTCCCTTGTACATCAAAGCTCCTTGCCTCCTTGGTGTGCCCGTGTCGTGATTGGTCCGATGATCGGGTTATGAGCAGAAGCCATGAAAAGAGAAAAGCCCGGAATGAAAAGGAAAAGTGAAGGTGTGCGAATCCAGGGTCGGTCGAGCCGCACTGTGGATCACGAGCTAGCTATGCCTCCGTCGATGCCAATGGGATTTTGAGTGCGTAGTTATGTACGCGCGGTACGAATGTCGCTGTTTGATCGGGACTGGGACGGAGGCCAAAGTGCTAATTAAGCTCTTGACGAGCCGGGCTGTCTTGCTGCAGAATAGTCCGGACTCTTTTAATGGTGTCCGGGGCCTTAGCCGCTGAACTAAGGTTCTGCTGGGAAAGGCTGCGCTGTATTTCTGCTGCTAAGGCCGTGGTATCCTCCTCGGTACAGAGGGAGCATTCCGTATTTCCATTGATTGTTATGACGCCACATGGTCCGGGCATCTTGAGCTTGAGATAAGCGTAGTGAGGTACCGCATTGAATCGAGCGAATGCGGTTCGTCCGAGCAGTGCGTGATTGCCGCTGCGAAAGGGGACGATATGAAGATTAACTCCTTGCTTCGGAAGTTGTCCGGAGATCCGAAGACGACCACTAGTGTGATTGAGCCCGTACAGCGGGCCTCTACGCCTGGTATGTTAAAGATAGTCCTCGTGGGTTTGATCCGTGATGGGTTAATGCCCATTTTGCGTACTATGTCCTGATAGAGCAGATTTAGGCTGCTGCCACCATCCACGAGGACTCGCGTCAGGTGGAATCGATCAATGATTGGGTCTAGGACTAGTGCGGCTGATCCGCCATGCCGGATACTGGTCGGATGATCCCGACGGTCAAAAGTCATCGGGCACGATGACCATGGATTGAATTTTGGGGCAACTGGCTCTATTGCATAGACGTCCCTGAGTGCGCGCTTGCGCTCCTTCTTGGGGATGTGCGTAGCATATATCATGTTCACCGTTTTGACTTGAGGGGGGAACTTCTTCTGACCCCCTGAGTTCGGCTGCCAGGGCTCTTCGTCATCGTCCTTGCTCTGCAATCCCTTTTCCTTATTCTCGGCGTTTAACTTGTCGGCTTGCTTAAAAACCCAGCAATCTCTGTTGGTATGATTGGCTGGTTTGTGTGGGGTGCCATGGATTTGGCACGGACGGTCAAGTATGTGGTCCATGCTAGATGGTCCCTGATTCTTTATTTGATATGGCTTTTTCCGCTGACCGGACATGGAGCCGCTGAATCCGGCGTTTATAGCAGTGTCATCGGTGTTATCGCCATTGCTTCGGCGTTTGTGTCTGCTGCGTCGGAGCTTGCTGTTGCTGTTTTTGGCCTCGGAGGGGCCTGCCTCGCTGGCCGTATTTTTACTATGAGCCAGCCAGCTATCCTCACCCGCACAAAAGCGGGTCATGAGTGCCGTGAGGGCTGCCATAGATTTTGGCTTTTCTTGGCCGATGTGGCGGGCGAGCCATTCATCGCGGATGCTATGTTTAAAGGCCGCTAGGGCTTCTGCATCCGGACAGTCGATGATCTGGTTCTTTTTAGTTAGGAACCTAGTCCAGAATTTCCTGGCTGAGTCCTCGGGCTGTTGAACTATGTGGCTTAAGTTCGGCGTCTGGTGGCCAGACATATGTACCTTGGAAGTGTGACACCCAAAATTTTTATTTTGGTTTTATCAAATTTTTTTTTTTTGAATTGAGGAGGGTATTTAAATTTTCTTCTAAAAAGAACTTTCCCTCTCAAAAATTTCCTTTCTTTGACAAATGTTTTGTTTGGTTTCATCCTAGACTTGACTGTTGGTCTTGGAGGTTTTTCATCTCATGTTGGCTCAAATGTTTTTCATTTGGAAAAAAATATATTTGAAAACCTTTTAATAGCCCTATGGCATTTGGAGTGATCTTTTCCCCTTTTCAAAATCCCTCTTGCCATGACCTAAGTGAAAATCCCCTCCCATCAGCCTTTCCCCATCTTTGGATCATGATATACTTCAAATCCAGCAGTTTGAACCTCCCCATAAATTTTTCTTTCATTTATTCTCATCAAAAATAATTTCTGCCTTCTATTTTGATCCTTGGAGGTTTTCAAAGGAACTACCATTTCTACTTTGAGTTTTACCTCCAAACCTTTTTCCCTGGCTAGTCCTTAGAGCCCTCAACCAAGATCCATGAAGATCCACTGGTCTCCAGTTCAGATTTTTCAAATTGTGCTTGCTGCAAGTTTGGACCATATTTGCGAAATTTGATGAAATTCATTTGAATTCTCCTCCTAAAAATCTGAGAAAATTCAGGCAGCCTCTGGGTGCATTGAGAGGTCACCTCACCAAGCCCCAGCTCCAGAATTTTTTTTCTTCATGCCAAATCATTTCGTCGAACACCTGATGGACACTGTTGCTGTCAATGTTCAGAGTTCAGTTAAACAGTTTCAGTAAACCACTGTCGTTTTCTTCAGAGCCCGTTGTCGATCTCGCCAGTACCCCGGTGGCGCCTTGCTCCCTGTTCCCTCCTTCTTATCCCTGCGCTGCATGATCGCTCGGAGGTTTGCGGGCGTCAGCGACGAGCAGGAGGAGGTGCGCCACCCGTGAGCGACGGCAGCAGCAGCTTTGCGGCTGCCAGAGAGAGGCGCAGCGGTGGACGGCGGCGTCCAGCGCCGCCCAAGCCACCTGAGGCCGCCGCGTGGCCATCCACTCACCCGTGCATGCTGCCATCCTTCGTCGTGAACTGCTAGGCGCGGAGCGCGCTCTCTGCCGCCGCCGTGCCCATACGGCCGCCCCGTCGAGGATCGGCGCGTTACGCCAAGCCCGGCCAAGGTTTAGCGGGGGAACGGCACCAGTGAACCACCCTGATGGTGCCTAGCCTCCTAAATCCCCTTCCCAACCCCTGCCTCGCCGTAATCGCTCGCCGGAGCTATCCCGTTCACGGCCACCCCCTCGGATCGCCTATAAAAGGAGGCCCCGAGCTCGAACTCGAACCCACACCACCTCTGCACTCCACCTACACCACGCCAAGCCACTGGAAGAGCCCCGAGGGAGCTTTCTTCCCCAACTCCGGCCGCCTCGACCCGCCACGGGACCCAGCTCGATTCGCTCCCGTGCGTGCACCCCCACCCCTCAGCTCTTGCCAGTAGCCTTCTAGTGCATCCACTCTGCTGACCCGCGCTTCAATTTGGAGTTTGCAGCACCCACCGGAGTTCTCCACCATCACCCGGACCACCGTCCGCCAGAGAAAGTGTCGCCGTCGACGTGGTGCTCTCCGTCAGCCAAGTCCACCACCCACCGACGCGGAAGAACACACTGAACCTCTTGGTACCCTCCGACCTCTCTATCTCGCCGCGGTTCAACGCCGGCGACCACCGCAGCCTTCGGGCGCCGGCGAGCTCCGTTGGCCGTTTTTAAACCTGACGTGTGGGACCCCCCCGTCAGCCTCTCTTCTTTCACCCACGAACCGTTTTCTGAAAGCGCCTTCGGGCAGAGTGCGTTTCCTCTTTGGGCTGGCGCATTTCTTTCCGAACCGTTTTTCTGTTTTCTCAGTTAAGTCCCTGGATCTTTTCTGTTTCATCACAGATTAGTCCCTGGACTAAAACCCTTATATCTTTTTAATAAAAGATGATTTTTGATTGATTCTTTTTCTGTCAGTCTTATATTTTTGTCTAGTTTTTTGTAGTATTTATTTGGAAAATTTTTGGAACAAATTTTATACACGCGATGATTTTCACGTTAGTATACGTTTTCGCTATACCGTAGGTTCCGGAGGAGGTGACGGAGCCGCGAACTTCGCCGAGCTAGACTCCGACTTCTCCGAACCAGGCAAGCATGTTTGAACCTTCGATATGATAGGTGTTTTGCATGTTTGCATGAATGGTTTGTGCATGGCATATGAGCATCGGTGAGTATCTCATTGCATGTAAAGCAACTATCCGTGTGTTCCAAAGTTACTGTGATCTCTGATGAGAGATGGCCTAGTCATGTGGTGACATGAAAGGCAGTAAGGTGGTATTGTTGTAGCATGCCAGCCTTACGACATCCGATAAACTCCGACGTTAACGTGGACTGAGCCACGTTATCGTTCTTCCCCTTTCCGTGCTGCCACATGTTTTCTGCCAAGAATACGGTTTAGTAAGTTGTTAACCTCTTTCCTTGTACACACCAAATAGAGGGGCCGGGATGAGGGTTCCATGGCCCTGGATTAAAGCCAGTCATCCGGTCAGGGGGCATGGGTGTTTCCGGTTGGGACCGAGAGGGGGGCACCCCTTAGAGCGCGCGTATATAAATTTGATCCCATGCTACGCGAGGTTGTAACCTCCCCGTCTCAAGGTTTTTCTTGAACGTTGCCGAGGGTGATTCCTGGCATCGGAATGTTGAATGGGTGTGTACTGGTTAGATGTGTTTCTCCTAAAATACCGTAAACGGAACTAGTCCCCGTGACTACTGAAATCCGTTGGCTGTGGTTAAAGTACAAACTCTGCAGAGTAAAATCCTTCCGAGTCATCGTATCCATGGTCAAGGACCGTGGCGAGTGAATCCATATCTATGTCAGTCCTCGTGGTAAATCCCTGGTGAACAAGCTTGAGTGGTAAAACTTGGTTGAACGTTATTCCTGTGGTTGGACTAACCTTTATTTATCTCGTACCTGATTATTCCCTTGAAATGAATTAAATTCATGAGCTACTGAGATATTAAGTTATGAAATATAAGCCCTTTATGTGATGTCGCTCTGACGTCCGACTGTGGCACTCTTGTTATTTACTTTCAATATAAGCCCTTTATGTGATGTCGCTCAGACGTCCGACTGTGGCACGCCCGCTATTTACTTTTGATATAAGCCCTTTATGTGATGTCGCTCAGACTTCCGACCGTGGTACTCTTGTCATTTACTTTCAATATAAGCCCTTTATGTGATGTCGCTCAAACGTCCGACTATGGCACGCCCGCTATTTACTTTTGATATAAGCCCTTTATGTGATGTCGCTTCAGACGTCCGACTGTGGCATGCACTGTTATTTATTTCTCCATTATAAGCCCTTTATGTGGTGTCGCCTTGACGCCCGACTGCGGCATTGTTATTCTTTTTGTATCCTTTCGAGGAGTCATTCAGACACTCGATTGGCCCTCAGTATTACTTTGGGATTTCGGGAGGACTACCGCCCGACTTCCCTTTTATTTTCCCATGCATTATTATCTCATTGTCTGAGTGCGCTTGTTAATCTGTTCATATGCATCATGTTTACATTTGTTATATCTTATGTCCGAACTGTCTTGCGAGTACTTTCATAGTACTCACCTGGCTTGTTGATTTGGCCAGATGTTGACGAAGGCGATCTCATGGATGAAGAGTTTGATAGTGAGTCTGACGCCTAGAGGAATCCCAGTCAGTCCCGTGCGATCCTAGATATTGGTCACTTGTATTATATATGCTTCCGCCACCCGCAATAAGTATCCTCGAGCCTCACTCCGACGCTCGAAGGGTTGTTAGATTCAGGAGTCATGTCACCCACTTCGCTGTGATATATCCACCACCGCTTTTATCGTGAGTTAGTAGTTATGCCACCCTATCCGCCTTTATGTATTATTGGCGTGTTTGTAATAAATTGTTGAGCAGTCTCCGCTCAACGTTGTATTATATTCAGTACTCCTGGTATTTCTTCTGTGATCAAGATTTTGTCTACCAGTGAGAAGGATTCTTCTCTGCTGGTCCGTAAAAGGGATCGTTTTTCTCAATAAATATTTTTATTGGAAAACCGGTCGTGACAAGCTTGGTATCAGAGCCAGGCTGACTGTAGGAAGCCACTAGGTGCAATCGCTAATCGGTTATTAGCGTCTTTGGTGCTTTTTTTTCAGCATTTTGCAAATGTAGCTATTTTCTGTTGGTCATCATAAATTTATGATTTGACTACTCAGAATTTTTGCCTACTTTTGTAGATGGCTGGCAACGACTGCGAGACTCGGGTGTTCACTAATGTGCCCGAGGGGTTTGTCAAACTCCTCGTCTCCATCACCAAGCTCGCGATCGGGCCAGCAACTCGTCCGGAGTTCACGCTTTACCAGCACAAGCTCAGCGACGACGTGTCTATGCACCAGGCCGTGGTGCAATTCAAGGGAGGACGTTCTGCGTCTCGCCACTTCCGTTTTGTGGGAAGGGCCATGCCTACGGAGAGGCATGCCATGCAGATGGCTGCCCATGAGGCGATAGCTCGCCTTCGGGATATCCTCCCTATGATGAAGACTCGTCGCTACCGCTACCTCCCATGCCATGTGCCATATACTTGTCACTATGCATTCACCTGCCATAGGGGAGAGCGAGATGAAGCCGTCGAGATGGTTGTGGAGTATCTCAAAGCTCTGGAGGAATCTTTCGACAACCTCGTGGACGATCTTGTGGCTGCCCGCATGGACTTAGTTCAGGGCGGTCCTGCCAGCAGGAAGGAGCTTCTCCACATGGCACCGCCTCTGACTTTCGTCTCGTCCTCAACATCTTATTCACCGGACATTTTGGCCACTGCTCGCCGTCTGCCTACCACTAAGGAGTTCAACCGAGTCATCGCTCCTACTCCAGTCAGAGCTGCACCGCCTGCCGCACCCGCACTGCCGCCTGTCGCACCCGCGCCATCACCTCAGCACAGTGCTACGCGCCTAGAGCCAACTAGGGAGGCGGTGGAGGTTGAGTCTCCTGCACCGCTGGGTCTTACCCTCGGCAAGGGGAAGGACGTCTTCACCATCTCCGACTGAGTGCGCCTAGTCGCCGCACAATGTGCCTGCATGTATGATATGTTTTATATGTACGTTAGTTTGTAGTTTTTGTGTGCGCTCCATGTAGGGTCCCGGAGGAGTATGCTAGCCTAAATAACATGTCAGGAGTGTGTGCGCACATCCTGAGTGATGTATCGTATGTTTGCGTATCGCGTGTAAGATATGTGCTAAGCAGCCCTTCTCCGTGCGAAATCGTTTGTGTTTTCTTGAATAATCTTGAGGTCTTTTAAATTTTCGCCTTTGCAAGATTTTCCTTGTGCCACACAGTTCTTCTCATGAGTTTTGCAAAATAATACCCCAGAGTGGAAAATGTCTCGTCCGTGGACTCGTTCCATGCCCAATGAACCAGAAGAAGTTTATGGAACACAAACAAGCAACAACTTCACTCAGGGACAGTCTAGTCAACAGGACAGCGAAGCAGCCTTATCTCAAGTATGCCTCCTTTTCGAACAAAGCCAACAGCAACACCAAGAAATGATGAATCACGTCATCAATATGGGGAATCACCGTGAGCCATACCTACCACACTCCAAGTTGTCTGAACTATAGAAGACACGCCCTCCAACGTTTGCTCACACTGATAGGCCGCTTGAAGCCGATGATTGGCTTCGGGACATCAAAAGAAAGTTGATTATTGCTCAATGTTCTGACCATGAGAAGGTGCTTTATGCACCTCACTACCTCACTGGAGCAGCTGCAGCATGGTGGGAGAACTTCCTACACATGCATCCCAGTGAACACAACATCACCTGGGAAGAGTTTAAGGAAGGCTTTCGTGGGGCACACATCCCCAGGAGCATCATAAAAATCAAGAAAAGAGAATTTGATGACCTCAAGCAAAGAGGCATGTCAGTGACAGAATACAACGGTCAGTTTACCCACCTATCTCGTTATGCCTACGATGAGCATATGACTGAGAACAAAAGGATGGAAAAGTTTTTGGACGGCCTGGCGCCAGCATTAAGATGCCAACTGGTCGTACACACTTTCCCGGATTTTAAAACTCTGGTTGACAAGGCCATTACCTTAGAGAATGAGCGCCGCAGTCTGGAAGATATTCGTAAGCGAAAGAGGGACAAGACGACTCTTGCTCGCAACAACCGAAGCAAGACTGATGTTCAGAGGATTGAAGCAAGAAAATCCACGACTACTGATCTAAGGCCAACCAGACAGTTTCATTCCAGGGACAAGGACTTCACGTACCGTCCAGGGGTCACTTGCTATGCTTGTGGTGAAGAAGGGCACTATGCCAAACAGTGCCCAAAACCAAGGAACTCGGCCCCCAAGCCGAACAATGGTGGGAACAATCCAGCTCCCAAGCGCAACAATTTCAATCCCAGCAACAATCACAGGAAGGGTCACCTGAACCATGTGACCAGGGAAGAAGCCCAGAATGCCCCAGACATCGTACTCGGTACGTTCCCTGTCAACACAGTACCTGCCACGGTTTTGTTTGATTCTGGAGCTTCTCACTCGTTCGTTTCGAAGAGTTTTGTTTTACAACATGGTTTTCTGATACTTCCCTTGGAAAAATCTATGATCATCAAGTCCCCCGGGAATAAGCAGATCGCTCAGAGTTACTGCAAAGGAGTGATCATTGAGTTCGAAGGACTAAAGTTTCAAGCTAATCTCATCGTGTTGGAAAATAAAGGACTGGATGTCATCCTAGGGATGGACTGGTTGACCACCAACAAGGGATTTATCGATTGTTTCAATCGGACTGTGATTCTCACTCATCATCATGGCAAGACAATAAAGGTTACTGCTCAAGAAAGACCACGGTCACGGCAACCAAAGCTGAACAAAGTGGACATTTCAGAATTGAGAAAAGTTCCAGTGGTGTGCGAGTTCCCTGACGTATTTCCTGAAGAACTACCAGGCATGCCACCAGACCGAGAGATAGAGTTCAGCATTGAACTAGCACCTGGCACCACTCCCATCTATAAGAAACCTTATAGAATGGCACCCTCAGAATTGGTAGAATTGAAGAAGCAGATAAAGGAATTACTGGACAAAGGATTTATTCGAGCCAGCTCCTCACCTTGGGGTTCGCCAGTATTATTCGCCAAGAAAAAGGATGGGACACTGAGATTGTGTATAGACTATCGAGCTCTCAATATGGTCACCATCAAAAACAAATATCCAATGCCACGGATAAATGATTTGTTTGACCAGCTCGCTCAAGCCAAGATGTTCTCAAAAATTGATTTAAGATCGGGATATCATCAATTAAAAGTACGGACAGAGGATATCCCTAAGACAACATTTACCTCCAGATACGGATTATATGAGTTCACAGTAATGCCGTTTGGATTGACGAACGCCCCCGCATATTTCGTCCACCTCATGAACAAAGTGTTTATGAAATTCATGGACAAATTTATTGTGGTATTCATTGATGATATTCTGGTATACTCAAGGACACCAGAAGGGCATGCTGAGCATCTCAGAATTGTTTTGGGAGAATTAAGGAAACATAAATTATACGCCAAATTTAGCAAGTGTGAATTTTGGCTAAGGCAAGTTGGTTTCCTAGGCCATATATTAACCCAAGAAGGCGTGGCCGTAGACCCAGAAAAAGTCAAAGCCATACTTGACTGGAAACCACCAGCCAACGTGACAGATGTGCGAAGTTTCCTAGGAATGGCCGGATATTACAGAAGATTTATTGAAGGATTCTCCACTGTGGCAAAACCAATGACACAGTTGCTCAAGAAAGACAAGAAGTTCGTATGGATGGAAGCGTGCGAGAAAAGCTTCCAAGAACTCAAGAAGAAACTAACAACAGCACCAGTTCTGATTGTGCCAGACATACACAAGAGTTTTGAAGTGTATTGTGACGCATCCCGGAAGGGCCTCGGGTGCGTGCTGATGCAGGATGGCAAAGTTGTCGCGTATGCTTCCAGGCAACTACGGAAGCATGAGGAAAATTATCCAACTCATGACTTGGAGCTAGCAACGGTCATACATGCACTCAAAGAGCGGAGGCACTTTCTACTGGGAAATCGTTGTGAAATATATACGGACCATAAGAGCCTTAAATATATTTTCACGCAACCAGAGCTAAATTTACGACAACGACGCTGGTTGGAATTGGTCAAGGACTATGATGTCGGCATTCACTACCATCCAGGGAAAGCAAATGTAGTGGCAGATGCTCTTAGTCGGAACCCCAGCCCGGGCAACGACAGTCCACAAAGCTTGAGGCCTGAGTTTCGGCAGGAGTTCGCTAGACTCAACATGGTGTTAGTCTCTGAGGGCACCGTATCAAATCTGGAGATACATCCCACCCTAATGGAACAAATTAAGAAGGCTCAGCAAGGGCATCCCAGCATCGAAGGAATAAAGAGAAAAATGAGCCTTGGCAAAGCTTCAGAGTTCGTCACAGACAATGAAGGAATATTATGGTACGGGGACAGACTTTGCGTACCAAACATTGAGGAACTCAAGCAACAAATCCTAACCGAAAGCCACACCGCTCCATACTCGATCCACCCTGGAGGAACCAAAATGTACAAAGACATTCAGGAAAGATTTTGGTGGCACGGTATGAAAAGGGATATAGCCGCATTCATTGCTTGTTGCGATTCTTGTCAACGCATAAAAGCCCAGCATCAAAAGCCAACAGGGCTACTACAGCCAAACAGGATACCGGAGTGGAAATGGGATGAAATTGGAATGGACTTCATCGTCGGACTACCTCGATCGCAACGCGGAAATGATGCCATATGGGTCATCACAGATAGGCTAACCAAGGTAGCCCATTTCATTCCCGTGAAGACGACTTACTCCACTCAAAGACTTGCCAAGCTTTATCTCTCCCGTATAGTTTGTCTGCATGGAGTCCCAAAGACTATAATATCCGACCGAGGCACTCAATTTGTCTCTAAATTCTGGGATCACTTACAACAAGCTCTGGGCACTCAACTAGCATTCAGTACAGCGTACCACCGTCAGACTGATGGACAAACGGAACGCGTGAACCAAATCCTAGAGGACATGCTGAGAGCCTGTGTGCTCACCTATGGATCCAGTTGGGAAGAAAGTTTGCCATATGCCGAGTTTGCTTACAACAACAGTTACCAAGCCAGCTTACAAATGGCACCCTTTGAAGCATTGTACGGACGGAGGTGTCGTACCCCACTAAATTGGTCAGAGACAGGTGACAGTCGTATCTTCGGCCCAGACATGCTCAAGGAGGCCGAGGAGAAAGTTAAACAGATCAGGGACAGACTCAAGACAGCTCAAAGCCGACAAAAGAGCTATTACGATCAAAAACATTGTGAGGTCAGCTTTGAACCCGGTGATTTCGTATACCTACGAGTGTCTCCTATGAGGGGCCTGCAACGGTTCAAAATTAAGGGGAAGCTAGCCCCGAGATTTATTGGACCCTTCTGTATAGTTGCACGAAGGGGCACGGTAGCCTACCAGCTAGACCTACCCAAGGAACTGTCAGACGTCCACAATGTGTTCCATGTCTCACAGTTGAGGAAATGTGTGAACAGCCCGGAAAAGCAGGTATCTCATGAAAGCATTGATGTGCAACCAGACCTCACCTACAGAGAGCGACCAGTAAAGATATTGGAAGAGTCTGAAAGGAGGACCCGTCAGAAAACGATAAAAAATTTCAAGGTTCAGTGGATCAATCACACCGAGGATGATGCTACGTGGGAAAGAGAAGATTTTCTACTGGCAGAGTACCCACACCTATTTGAGGATCAGCTGAAATCTCGAGGACGAGATTTTTCCTAAGGGGGTAGGTGCTGTGACACCCAATTTTTTTTTTGGTTTTATCAATTTTTTTTGAATTGAGGAGGGTATTTAAATTTTCTTCTAAAAAGAACTTTCCCTCTCAAAAATTTCCTTTCTTTGACAAATGTTTTGTTTGGTTTCATCCTAGACTTGACTGTTGGTCTTGGAGGTTTTTCATCTCATGTTGGCTCAAATGTTTTTCATTTGGAAAAAAAATATTTGAAAACCTTTTAATAGCCCTATGGCATTTGGAGTGATCTTTTCCCCTTTTCAAAATCCCTCTTGCCATGACCTAAGTGGAAATCCCCTCCCATAAGCCTTTCCCCATCTTTGGATCATGATATACTTCAAATCCAGCAGTTTGAACCTCCCCATAATTTTTTCTTTCATTTATTCTCATCAAAAATAATTTCTGCCTTCTATTTTGATCCTTGGAGGTTTTCAAAGGAACTACCATTTCTACTTTGAGTTTTACCTCCAAACCTTTTTCCCTGGCTAGTCCTTAGAGCCCTCAACCAAGATCCATGAAGATCCACTGGTCTCCAGTTCAGATTTTTCAAATTGTGCTTGCTGCAAGTTTGGACCATATTTGCCAAATTTGATGAAATTCATTTAAATTCTCCTCCTAAAAATCTGAGAAAATTCAGGCAGCCTCTGGGTCCATTGAGAGGTCACCTCACCAAGTCCCAGCTCCAGAAATTTTTTTCTTCATGCCAAATCATTTCGTCGAACACCTGATGGACACTGTTGCTGTCAATGTTCAGATTCAGTTAAACAGTTTCAGTAAACCACTGTCGTTTTCTTCAGAGCCAGTTGTCGATCTCGCCAGTACCCCGGTGGCGCCTTGCTCCCTGTTCCCTCCTTCTTATCCCTGCACCGCACGATCGCCTGGAGGTTTGCGGGCGTCGGCGACGAGCAGGAGGAGGTGCGCCACCCGTGAGCAACGGCAGTAGCGGCTTTGCGGCTGCCAGAGAGAGGCGCAGCGGTGGACGGCGCCGTCCAGCGCCGCCCAAGCCACCTGAGGCCGCCGCGTGGCCATCCACTCACCCGTGCACGCTGCCATCCTTCGTCGTGAACTGCTAGGCGCGGAGCGCGCTCTGTGCCGCCGCCGTGCCCGTACGGCCGCCCCGTCGAGGATCGGCATGTTACGCCAAGCCCGACCAAGGTTTAGCGGGGGAACGACACCAGTGAACCACCCTGATGGTGCCTAGCCTCCTAAATCCCCTTCCCAACCCCTGCCTCGCCGTAATCGCTCGCCGGAGCTATCCCGTTCACGGCCACCCCCTCGGATCGCCTATAAAAGGAGGCCCCGAGCTCGAACTCGAACCCACACCACCTCTGCACTCCACCTACACCACGCCAAGCCACTGGAAGAGCCCCGAGGGAGCTTTCTTCCCCAACTCCGGCCGCCTCAACCCGCCACGGGACCCAGCTCGATTCGCTCCCGTGCGTGCACCCCTACCCCTCAGCTCTTGCCAGTAGCCTTCTAGTGCATCCACTCTGCTGACCCGCGCTTCAATTTGGAGTTTGCAGCACCCACCGGAGTTCTCCACCATCACCCGAACCACCGTCCGCCGGAGAAAGTGTCGCCGTCGACGTGGTGCTCTCCGTCGGCCAAGTCCACCACCCACCGACGCGGAAGAACACACTGAACCTCTTGGTACCCTCAGATCTCTCTATCTCGCTGCGGTTCAACGCCGGCGACCACCGCAGCCTTCGGGCGCCGGCGAGCTCCGTTTGCCGTTTTTAAACCTGACGTGTGGGACCCCCCCGTCAGCTTCTCTTCTTTCACCCGCGAACCGTTTTCTGAAAGCGCCTTCGGGCAGAGTGCGTTTCCTCTTTGGGCTGGCGCATTTCTTTCCGAACCGTTTTTCTGTTTTCTTAGTTAAGTCCCTGGATCTTTTCTGTTTCATCACAGATTAGTCCCTGGACTAAACCCTTATATCTTTTTAATAAAAGATGATTTTTGATTGATTCTTTTTCTGTCAGTCTTATATTTTTGTCTAGTTTTTTGTAGTATTTATTTGGAAAAAATTTGGAACAAATTTTATGCACGCGATGATTTTCACGTTAGTATACGTTTTCGCTATACCGTAGGTTCCGGAGGAGGTGACGGAGCCGCGAACTTCGCCGAGCTAGACTCCGACTTCTCCAAACCAGGCAAGCATGTTTGAACCTTCGATATGATAGGTGTTTTGCATGTTTGCATGAATGGTTTGTGCATGGCATATGAGCATCGGTGAGTATCTCGTTGCATGTAAAGCAACTATCCGTGTGTTCCAAAGTTACTGTGATCTCTGATGAGAGATGGCCTAGTCATGTGGTGACATGAAAGGCAGTAAGGTGGTATTGTTGTAGCATGCCAGCCTTACGACATCCGATAAACTCCGACGTTAACGTGGACTGAGCCCGTTATCGTTCTTCCCCTTTCCGTGCTGCCACATGTTTTCTGCCAAGAATACGGTTTAGTAAGTTGTTAACCTCTTTCCTTGTACACACCAAATAGAGGGGCCGGGATGAGGGTTCCATGGCCCTGGATTAAAGCCAGTCATCCGGTCAGGGGGCATGGGTGTTTCCGGTTGGGACCGAGAGGGGGCACCCCTTAGAGCGCGCGTATATAAATTTGATCCCATGCTACGCGAGGTTGTAGCCTCCCAGTCTCAAGGTTTTTCTTGAACGTTGCCGAGGGTGATTCCTGGCATCGGAATGTTGAATGGGTGTGTACTGGTTAGATGTGTTTCTCCTAAAATACCGTAAACGGATCTAGTCCCCGTGACTACTGAAATCCGTTGGCTGTGGTTAAAGTACAAACTCTGCAGAGTAAAATCCTTCTGAGTCATCGTATCCATGGTCAAGGACCGTGGCCAGTGAATCCATATCTATGTCAGTCCTCGTGGTAAATCCTTGGTGAACAAGCTTGAGTGGTAAAACTTGGTTGAACGTTATTCCTGTGGTTGGACTAACCTTTATTTATCTCGTACCTGATTATTCCCTTGAAATGAATTAAATTCATGAGCTACTGAGATATTAAGTTATGAAATATAAGCCCTTTATGTGATGTCGCTCTGACGTCCGACTGTGGCACTCTTGTTATTTACTTTCAATATAAGCCCTTTATGTGATGTCGCTCAGACGTCCGACTGTGGCACGCCCGCTATTTACTTTTGATATAAGCCCTTTATGTGATGTCGCTCAGACGTCCGACCGTGGTACTCTTGTCATTTACTTTCAATATAAGCCCTTTATGTGATGTCGCTCAGACATCCGACTGTGGCACGGCCGCTATTTACTTTTGATATAAGCCCTTTATGTGATGTCGCTTCAGACGTCCGACTGTGGCATGCACTGTTATTTATTTCTCCATTATATGCCCTTCATGTGGTGTCGCCTTGACGCCCGACTGCGGCATTGTTATTCTTTTTGTATCCTTTCGAGGAGTCATTCAGACACTCGATTGGCCCTCAGTATTACTTTGGGATTTCGGGAGGACTACCGCCCGACTTCCCTTTTATTTTCCCATGCATTATTATCTCATTGTCTGAGTGCGCTTGTTAATCTGTTCATATGCATCATGTTTACATTTGTTATATCTTATGTCCGAACTGTCTTGCGAGTACTTTCATAGTACTCACCTGGCTTGTTGATTTGGCCAGATGTTGACGAAGGCGATCTCATGGATGAAGAGTTTGATAGTGAGTCCGACGCCTAGAGGAATCCCAGTCAGTCCCGTGCGATCCTGGATATTGGTCACTTGTATTATATACGCTTCCGCCACCCGCAATAAGTATCCTCGAGCCTCACTCCGACGCTCGAAGGGTTGTTAGATTCAGGAGTCATGTCACCCACTTCGCTATGATATATCCACCACCGCTTTTATCGTGAGTTAGTAGTTATGCCACCCTATCCGCCTTTATGTATTATTGGCATGTTTGTAATAAATTGTTGAGCAGTCTCCGCTCAACCTTGTATTATATTCAGTACTCCTGGTATTTCTTCTGTGATCAAGATTTTGTCTACCAGTGAGAAGGATTCTTCTCTGCTGGTCCGTAAAAGGGATCGTTTTTCTCAATAAATATTTTTATTGGAAAACCGGTCGTTACAGGAAGTTATTGAGGAAAGCCTCTTCCAAGTCCTCTCAGCTGCCAATAGAATTTTTAGGCAGGCTGTTTAACCAGTGCCGATCTGGCCCTTTGAGTTTTAGTGGGAGGTATTTGATGGCGTGAAGATCATCCTCGCGGGCCATGCGGATGTGGAGTATGAAATCCTCGATCCATAGCGCGGGATCGGTTGTTCCATCGTATGATTCGATGTTTACGGGTTTGAATCCTTCTGGGAATTCATGATCCATTACTTCGTCAGTGAACCAAAGAGGGTGTGCGGCGCCTCTATATCAGGCTGCGTCACGACGTAGCTCCGATGGAGTCCGTCTGCGGTTTTCGGCCCGGGCGTGACTGGGCTTGTCAGGTCTGAATAGGTAGCCGTCCTCGCGTGTCAAGGCACGTCCTCGCGATCCGTAGATCGATCTTGTATGTCCTGCTCTACTGTCGAGGTCTTGATGAAGGTCATATGTATAGCCCCGAGCTATCTTGTCCCTGCCTTTACGTTGAGGTGGGACAGTCTGGTTTTCGGCTCGGGCTGCCGTTTTATCCCGACCGCACGGTGGCCGATCAACCGCATTGTGTGATGCTGGTGCGGGCTCTGGCGCCTCATCATTGAACTGAGGTAGCAATTTGCGCTTCGGGTAACTTTTGGCTGGGCGTTTAAGGCCGTATTCCTCGGCTGCCAGGACATCAGTCCATCTGTCATTGAGCAGGTCTTGACCAGCTTGAAGCTGCTGCTGCTTCTTTTTTAGGCTCCTCGCAGTGGCTATTAGCTGAAGCTTAAAGCGCTCCTGCTCGAGAGGTTCCTCAGGCACGATGAAGTCTTCGTTGCCGAGGCTCACCTCCTCCTAGGAGAGCGGGTGGTAACTACCATCCTCCGAGTCTTCTTCTATGGCCTGTTCGTTAGGGCTGACTTGCCCATCTT
Source organism: Triticum aestivum (assembly GCF_018294505.1). Lineage (NCBI taxonomy): Eukaryota > Viridiplantae > Streptophyta > Magnoliopsida > Poales > Poaceae > Triticum > Triticum aestivum. Next base: position 118,040,329 of record NC_057796.1, on the reverse strand, counting down.
CCCGATTGTCTTGTTCGGCAGTTTGTTCATCGGGTTCCTCTGTGTCTTCCGCACCATCCGAACTGTTGTCGTCTCCTGTGCCGGTGCTGCTGTCTTTGCTGCGGCGCGATTTAGAGCGACGCCGCTGACGCCGGCGCTTTGGTTGTTTCTTAGGAGGGTCACTCTTCTCTGGGTTTTCCTTGTCATCACCGCTATTATCTTTTGGTGTATCCACCATGTATACGTCGTATGAGGAAGTGGCTGTCCATCGCCCTGTGAACGGCGGGTTCTGGGCCTCCTCTTCTCCGGCATCGTCATCCATACTGTCGATGTCTTCGGAGTCGTAGTCGAGCGTGTCGGTTAGGTCTTCGACAGTGGCTATGAAGTGGGCGGTGGGTGGGAAACGAGATTCTCCGTCATCAGCCTCCAGTTCAAACTGGATATAACTTGGCTATGAGTATTCCGCCAAGGATAGGTTCTTTAATGAGTTCAGCACATCGCCCAAGGGCGAGTGCTGGAAGATGTCTGTGGCGCTGAACTCGAAGATCGATAAGTGATGAAGTTCGGCATCCGCGGACTCACATGGTTCGGAACTTATACCCAGAGAAGAGTCCAGAGTTCCGGTGACACGAGTATTGTGTGAGGTTAAGTTCGTGTATGGCTCCAACGCCGGGGAATCTGTGGCCTCCGTGGCGGGGTTGAACCTCCCATCCTTGGATGGCGCAGTCTGCTCTGGATCTAAGGCCAGAGCGGTTACAGGAGCTGTCCCCTGGATGCGATCCGATGACAGATTTAGGTCATGTTCATCGAGGTGACCAGGAGTGTTTTCCGCGGTCTCGAATCCGGCGAAGATCAAATCTCCACGGATGTCCGCAACGAAGTTCAAGCTCCCGAATCTGACCTGATGGCCAGGGGCATAGCTATCGTTCTGCTCTAGGTGGCCAAACGAGTTGGCCCGTAGTGCGAAGCCGCCGAACACGAAGATCTGTCCAGGGAGGAAGGTCTCGCCTTGGACAACATCGTTGCTGATGATTGAAGGGGCCATCGGAACCTTTTGGGGACGACACAGTGGAACTCTCAATGAAAGCACCAATGTCGGTGTGAAAACGGGCGGATCTCGGGTAGGGGGTTCCGAACTGTGCGTCTAAGGTCGATGGTAATAGGAGACAGGTGTCGGTGTCAAAACCGGCGGATCTCGGGTAAGGGGTCCCGAACTGTGGTCTAGAATCGATGGTAACAGGAGACGTGGGACACGATGTTTACCCAGGTTCGGGCCCTCTCTATGGAGGTAATACCCTACTTCCTGCTTGATTGATCTTGATGAATATGAGTGTTACAAGAGTTGATCTACCACGAGATCGTAATGGCTAAACCCTAGAAGTCTAGCCTATGAGTATATGGTAATGAATCTGTCCTATCCGGACTATGCTCTCCAGTTTATATAGACACCAGAGAGATCTAGGGTTACATGAGGTCGGTTACATAAGAGGGAATCTTCATAATTGGTCGCATAGCTTGCCTTCCACGCCAAGTAGAGTCCAATCCGGACACGGGTATAGTCTTCGGTCTTCGTGTCTTCATAGCCCATCAGTCCGGCCCATGGATAACAGGCCGGACGCCCGAGGACTCCTTAGTCCAGGACTCCCTCAGTAGCCCCTGAACCTGGCTTCAATGACGAGGAGTCCAGCGCGCAGATTGTCTTCGGCATTGCAAGGCGGGTTCCCCTTCTTCCGAACTCCAAGATAGTCTTCGGATGTGATGATTGTATCCGAACCTGCAACGCATTCCACACATAACCGCAGAGAGAATATAGTATTTGCACGACTCTGATTTGCTGACAGTTTTTATGACGCTACGCCTGTCCGGTTATATTCTTGAACCTTTTTCATCTGCCACGCCACGTTACGAGACGCGGTTGGTATTGGCATGTCTTGTCGAAGCAGAGATCGTGTCCCCTTATCTAGGGATTCTCATCAATGCGGGTGTGGGTAACCCAACTGCGCCACTTGCACGGCCATTGGGAATAGGCGAATCTTAAGGCGAGTGAGGAGGCGTTTAATGTTTGCTGCCTTTATAAGAGGATAAGGATCCCCTCTTCCTCTTCTCACGCTTTCTCTCCATCTCCGCCTTCCCGATCTCGAGCTCCAACGCCCAAGTTCCAATCTCCTTTCCACCCCAGCATCCATGTCCGGATCCGGTGGTCAGGACAAGTGGATGGTCTCCTCCGTCACAGAGGAGGACATTGCTGAGCTCCGGGCGGCCGGATATTTGGCGACGGAGATCGCCCGCCGTCTACCGGCCGAGGGACATATCGTCCCCACGCCGGAGCCCACAGAGAGGGTGGTATTCATCCCCCATTTCTTCCGCGGGCTAGGGTTTCCACTTCACACCTTCGTCCGTGGGTTAATGTATTATTATGGGGTAGATTTCCATGATCTGTCCCCGAATTCCTTCCTCAACATTTCGGCGTTTATTGTCGTATGCAAGGCCTTCCTCCGCATCCACCCCCACTTCGGACTGTGGCTCAAAGTCTTCAATGTGAAGCCGAAGGTGGTAGATGGCCAGCACGCGGAGTGCGGAGGGGGAATGGTGAGTAAATTGTCCAATGTCTCTTGGCCCAAAGGTACCTTCGTGGATACGGTAAAGGAGTGGCAGAAGTAGTGGTTCTACGTCACAGAACCACGCGGCACCACCTGGGCCGCGGCTGCCAAATTCCGCTCCGGCGTTCCTGTGCGACTCACCTCCTGGGTCGAGAAGAGTCCGGACTGGTGTTCTCCTGACGAGCTGATAGCACTGCAAAGTGTGTTCAGAGCATGGTAACCAAGAGCGTCAAGCTCGTTGATGTGATCCATTAATGCTAGTTCACGGATCCTTCCATGTCATCGCCGAAGCCGCCCGCTGTGGGAGTTCAATCCAAAGAAGCACCGGACCCCTGTGAGGCTCTTCGAGACTACGCACGAAGGTGCATGGAAATTGCTCTTCAAGGGAAATGAGAAACCACCGGCCACGGATTTGGACCGTGGTCACGATTGTACACACCCTGCCAGCAAGGTATGTTGTTTCGAACGAGTCCTCAACCTAATTGTTTCGAGGATGATGTTTGAGCCTTTATTATTGCTCTTTCAGGACTGGATGGAGAGGGCAAAGCAGATCCAGTGTCCGGCCCCGCTGCCTGAGGAACTAGTCATCCCGCGTTTAGCAGAGATGCTGGTACAGGCGCCGTATAAGGCGCCGGAGAAGAAGGCCAAGAGGAAGGCGAAGGGGGCCAAGAGCGGCCTCCGACGTAAGGGCACTTCAGACGTGGCGTCCGAGGACGACAAAACTCATTCCTCTGTCCCTGAGGACAATGACGGGGAAGAGGAGGAGGAGGAAGAAAACAATCCTCCCCCCGAGGAGAGGAAGAAGAAGAGGGCGGCTCCGGCGCATCTGGAGGCGGAAGCGCCCAAAAAGGGGAAGGGCGTTCCCGCGGTCAACACCGCATGGGACGTCGACAGCAGTCCGGAACGACGCCCCGCACTAAGCCCCAGGCCGCGTCATAAGTGACATGGCTTATTTATGCGCACATCCAGCCTTTCCTCTCCATTATCTTGATGTGGTTAACCGTACCATTGCAGTCCGGCCCACGACCTGATCCAGCGATCCTCGTCTGGAAGTTCGTTGGACCCGTTGGAGATGGCGAGCCAGTCGCCACCGCCCGCTTATTCCCCTGGGGCTAGGGACGATACCGAAGTGTTGTCCCGGAGGATCGCTCCGGAGGGCGGAGCCCAGGACATTGTTCGGGAGGCGCCACGAGGAGAAACCTCCACTGCCGGACACATGGGGGATCCAATCCCCATGGAGACTGGCGAAGAGGGCCGTATCCAGATCGGCCCTCAGCCGAATACGGTTCCGGAGCCCCCTATGTCTCCGGAGTCGGGCGGGCAGCCCGCTTTGAAGGGGGGTGCATCGTTCCCGCCGGTGGTCCCTGTCCATCCAGGGGCGCCAGATAACCTGATGGTGGCGCTACGAGGCGCCTCCGTTATGAACGAGCACCGTGTTCTTATGAGCGCGATGATCGAGAAGGTTCAGTCCGCCAAGAGTGAACTGAACGAAGCCTGCAGCAACCTGTTGACAGGTTTCGAGGTAAGTGACATAGAAAAAACCCCATATAGTCAGTAGCCCCTGAGACACTATCCGGTGTTCGGTAAGAGGAACCGGACAGAGGATCGATCCTCTAGTGTAGGAGACTAACGTGATATGTGTGCATGAGCAGGCGTCGCTGTTGGCCGCGACCTCACATGCTGCCGAAGTCTCTGAACTGAAGCAGAGGCTGGAGTGGATCGAGAACGAGCTCGGCGAGGTTAGAGTGCGGCTACAGGAGAAGCAAGGTAAGTAACGTCTTGTTGTGTGTTCGGAAAGCAGAGACGCTTTGTACTGACTGTAATGTCGAAATGTATGCAGGAGCCACAACCGAGGTCGAGGCCCTGAGGAAGGCCCTGGGCGAGGCCGACGAGAAGGCTGTCCAGCAGCAAGCCGCCCGTAAGAAGCTCAAGGCCCGTGTTAAGGAAATCCAGCAGGAGCTCCAAGATGCAGTGAAAAAATGTGAGACCTTGGAGAATGATGCATCGGCTCAGGAGGCCGAACTCACCAAGGCTCGTCAGGGCGCGGAGACCGCGCGGAATGAGGCCCAGGCCGTCATCCAGGAGATCCAGGAGGCCAGGAAGATCACGGCGGGTAAGGCTTTTAAGATGCAAAGCAAGTATGCGGAGAGGCAGTACCTTTTACTAACCCGGGTTCGGAGTTCCCTAGGAGCTTTTGCGGATCTACCATGCAGCGTATCAGATGCTGTGGCGTTCTACCGAGCCGAAGGAGGAGGTTCTACGGAGAAGCTATTCTGGTCGCACTATGCGATGCCAGAGCATCCCGTGTACTTCACCGATCAGCTGAAGCAGCTGGTGGAGCTGCACAGGGTGGCCGAACTAGCCATAAAGGATTTGACAATCCGGCTATGGCCAGCCGAAGCTATACCCGGCAGCTACTTCGGACTCGTGAGGCGGCTGGTGGAAGCCTGTCCGCGGCTGGAGGTTGTCAAGCGCTCTGCATGTATTGAAGGCGCCTGCATGGCCTTCGCTTGCTGCAAGATGTGGTGGGCGAAGATGAACGCCGTTGAAGTGGCCAGCGGGCCGCTGGAGGGTAAGGAGCACCGCACACCCAAGAATTTTTTTGCGGATGTTATAGAAGGGTCTCGACTTGTGGCAGCTCAATGTTCGCAGGACGTTATTTTCGAATGAATGCATTCATGTTGGACCTTTGCCTTGTATTATAAAGATAGAGCTTGTTTTGTAATGTAATTTTGTTATGCTTGAAATTGTTTCCTCCTGTGCGGCCGTGTTATGTGCAATCTGAGGGTTGGCTACTCGTCGGCTTCTGCCCTCACGTAATTAGTACGGAGGTGTTCGTGAAAGTGCGTTATGTCGACTAGAGGGGGGGTGAATAGGCAATTTTTATGAATTCTTCACTCAGGAATTTGTGGGTGAGGAAATTCCTTAGCGAAGAACTACTTGCAGCGGAATAAGTACTCAAAAGTATGCATAGCAGAACACAAGCATAGTCATCATGATGAAATGAAGACAAGCATAGAGTACAGAAAGCGTAAACACAGGATGAAGACAAACAGACTGAAGAAATTGAACTGAGGAAATTGAGAAAGTCTTCAGCCAAAGTCTTCAAACACAGATATGAACAAGCATACAACACAGTAATGAGGAAATGAAAGAGTTGAGGAAATAGAACCAGTAAGCTTGGTGAAGACAATGATTTGGTAGACCAGTTCCAACAGCTGTCTCAGTTGTACGTCTGGTTGGAGCGGCTAGGTATTTAAACCCGAGGACACACAGTCTCGGACACACAGTCCTCACCGTATTCTCCTTGAACTAAGGTCACACAGACCTTGCCCAATCACTCGTGGTAAGTCTTCAGGTGACTTCCAAACCTTCACAAACTCGGTCACTCAGCGATCCACAATTTCCTCTTGGATGCTCTAGACCATGACGCCTAACCGTCTGGAAGAAGCACCGTCTTCAAAGGTAACAAGCGTCGGATCCATGCAAGATCAATCTCTTCAGTGATGCTCAATCACTTTGGGTTTGTAGGTGTTTGGGTTTGGGTTTTCCTCACTTGATGATTTTCGCTCAAAGTCCTCGGAGGATGGGATGCTCTCAATTGACAAGTGTCAGTTTCTCTCGGAGCAGCCAACCAGCTAGTGGTTGTAGGGGGCGGCTATTTATAGCCTAGGGAGCAGCCCGTCATGATAAGACATAAATGCCCTTCAATGATATGACCGTTAGGTGGGTAGATATTTTGGGGCAGCTGGCGCATAGCACAGCAACGGTCAGAAATTTGAGTATCAAATTCCTCAGGACTATCATGTTCCTCACTGTGTAGGCAATCCGCACTGGCGAATTCCTAACTCCTCAGTCAGAACAAATTCCTTAGAGACCAGAAGAACTTCGTCTCTGTCACTGAAGAATATGACTGGACTGTATGAGATTTCCAATGGCTTCACTCGAAGGGATTGGTAGGTGTAGGATTTTGAGTTGAGCATCACATGGAAATTTTTCCTTAGTATTTCCTCGACCCCCTTTAACAGTACGGTGTTTCCTATGACTCAAGAAAGAGAAAATGAAACTACGAAAACAAAAGTCTTCACGCTTCATGTTCCTCAAATGAATACCAAGTCTTCAAGGTCACACCAATTTCTTCACTTTCAAAGTCTTCAGAAAGTCTTCAGAAACCCAAAGTCTTAAGTCGAAGAACTTCATTTTTAGGGGTCGACTTTCTCTGTAAATATCAAACTCCTCATAGACTTATGGACCTGTGTACACTCATAAACACATTAGTCCCTTAACCTATAAATCTTCAATACACCAAAATCACTAAGGGGCACTAGATGCACTTACAATCTCCCCCTTTTTGGTGATTGATGACAATATAGGTTAAGTTTTCAACGGGGATAAACATATGAAGTGTAAATACTGATATTGAGGAATTTGATTGCAAGATATAGAAGAACTCCCCCTGAAGATGTGCATAGTGAGGAGTTTGCTTTTGAAGCAATGCACACTTGAAGAGTTGAATCATGGAGATCTCCCCCTATATCTTGTAATTCATACACGCATTTGACATAATATATGAAGAATTTGAAATGCATGATGAAATATGGTGACTTATGTAATTCAGCATGCGTGCAATAACATTAACGAGGAATAAGCATGCAGAAAAAACAACAAAAGTATCAGGCCACCATAGATTTTAAGTTTACAACTCGATCCAACAAAGTCATCAGAAGAACGAGGGTTGTAACTTTAGAAAAAACGCCCATATAAGATAGACCCGTTTGAAGACTAACTCAAATTTCTCCCCCTTTGTCATCAAATGACCAAAAGGGTCGAAAATGAGGACTAACGCCCCTGAAGAATATCAAGGTGATGAAGGAGCGCCAGCGTCGTTGGGGTCGTTTGTTGATGTAGGGCCTGCCGCAGTGTCGTCCAAGTCTTCATGTTCATCAGTGTCACGTGATGAAGAATAGGAGCTGGCCACTAAGGAAGGAACCTTGACCTTCTTGTACTTCTTCGGAGGAGGTGCAGCCCAGTCAAGATCTTCCTTGAGACCCATTTTCTTCAGATCTTCTTCACCATATATGTGCGACAGAACAGCCCAGGTGCGGTTGAGGGTTTCATGAAGGTAGTAGTGGTTTTACTTCACTGCATTGTGGGTAGTAGTCATGTTGTGAAGAATTGAACCAAACTGACGCTTGACCCATTTGTGATTGCGATCAACCTTCTGGTGAAGATTGAGGAGAAGCTCACGGTCAGTCATCACCCTGGGTGCTGTGCCTTGAGGATTTTGCTTGGGTGCGTTGGCGGCAGAGTCATCATTGGTGGAGTAGGATGCAGCCTTGCGAAATTGTCCATCCAATGGACGAATGCCTTCATCAATAACAGCAGTAGCCTTGCCCTTTTCATCAGCTGAGGAAAATGTCCATTTGAGGACTTCAATTGGGGGCAAGTAGCTGCAATGATTCAGTGTATCAGCTTTGTAGTTGAGTGAAGAGCTTGTTCTGATGAATCTCATAATCCACGGAGCATAAGGCTTCAACTCAAATGGTGTCATTGCGACATTGGCCAGAGTCCTCATGAAGAAATCATGGAAGTTGACGGGAACGCCATGAATGATATTGAAAAGCAGATTCTTCATGATGCCAACGACTTCTTCTTCATTCGAATCGTGGCCCTTGATAGGACTCATTGTCTTCGTCAGAATGCGATAGATAGTCCGAGGCACATACAACAATTCCTTCACAAGGAATTTTGTTCTTGGGGCCTGACCTGGCTTCAAAGGCTTCATCAGCACTTGCATATAGTGATTGGTAAGCTCAGGTTCATTGTAGACGCAACAAGCACCTTCAAGGGGCGGACTGAGAGGCAAAGCACGAAGCAATTCAGTAGCTGGTGCTTTGTAATGAGTGTTTTCAGACATCCAGTCCAGCACCCATGAATTCACATCTTCAGAGTTGCCGGTGATGTGCAGAGTTGCATAGAATTGAAGAATTAGCTCTTCATTCCAGTCACATATGTCAGTGCAGAAATTTAACAGTCCAGCGTCGTAGAGAACACTGAGGACTGGCCCGAAGCATGGCAGAGATTCCATATCCACGTGAGGAATGTGCTCATGATCGAAGACTTTGTCTTTGTTGAACAGCACTGAGGAATAGAAATTTGCCTGGCTGGCAGTCCAGAAACGCCTCTTCCTTATGCGAGCAGAGTCATAAGGGTTGTAATCAGTGAAGAATACATGCTCGCCAAAGAAGGCATCAGGCTTGAATTTTTGCTTGCTTGAGAATGGATCCTTTGGCTTGGGCAGTGGACTGTCAGTCAGTTGCATGATGACCTCAGGAATCGCAATCTCAGGTTCTTCAGGCTGAGGAATTTCTGGTTCCTCTTCAGTGGCAGCCTGGTTCTTCAATTCTTCATTCTCATTTTCTTCAGCACTAGCGGCTGGAATGTCTTCATGATCTTCATCAGATCCCATTTGAACTGTAGTGGCTGGGGACTGAGGAATTTGCTATAGTGGAGTGAAGAGTGGAGAATTGGGGTGCTGACTTTCCCAAAAGTCATCATTCATCACTGGTGTGGTACAACCAATGTCCACATCTTCTTCTTCAATTTCTTCAACGCCAGCCTCTTCAGCAGTAAACTGAGGCATAGGCGAGGAAACTGTGGGGGTTGAAGGGATTTTATCCACTTCAATTACTTCATCCATCTGCTCTGACGTAGCAGCAGAGGGATTTTCTTCATCAGATCCGCTAGGGATTACATATTCTTCATCAAAAGGGATGATTTCCTTTGATGGCATGGAGGAAACTGGAACAACATCAATTGGATGAGCAAATGATCTTGTTAATTTCTTCATCTTCTTCGGTGCTGAAGAATCTGAAGGAGCTGATGCTTTCCTTTTCTTCACTGTTGCACGCTCTGCAGCCTTGGTCTTCTTGACATCTGATGCAGATGGAAGGATTGGAGTTGGAGTAGGCGCAGGAGGAGCAGAGGAATGTGCTTGATTTTCTTCAGGCACAAGTGATGCAGTTGCCCTGACCTTTTCATTTTCTTCAGGCGCACCACTAGTGGGTGCCCTGGCAAGTTCTTCAGCGGCTGGAATGCAGTCATCAGCCCTGGAACTCACATTTTCTTCAGCGGCCTGATTGTCATCAGCGGTGCTGGCATGTTCTTCAGTTGGATGAGCAGAGGCTTCAGCCTGAGGAATTTCTTGTTGCGATGGGGCTGCAACATTTGAGGTGAACAGCTTAGTCAGTTTGACAAACCTGACCTTGGCTCCTTTCCAATCAGCATAGTAAGCATTGAAATCATCGCTGAGGACTTTGATTTCAGATTGGATCTTCACAAGTTCATCAGTTGTCATGCAGACAACGTTGTTCTTCAGGAATTTCTCCTTCCTGTACTGAGCTTTCTTGATCTGTCTGGCCTTCTCAAATTTCCATTTTTCTTCTTGGATGAAGGCAGTCAGCATATGACTTTGACCAGGAGTCAGCTTGAAGTCAGGCATAGGAGTGTCTGGGTCCTTGTGCCAGAGGTCAATGTAGTCGAGGATCAACTTTGGATCCAAAAGCAGTGGCACATCTGTGCCCTTGGCTCTAGCGGCCCTGACTTGCCTGTCTCTGATGATTTCAGCAAGTTCTTCATCATCAACTTCGTCTTCTTCAGACGGTACTTGGAAGGCGACCTGCCTCTTGTGAGGACTTGGGCGAGAGCCTCGTCCAGCAGTGGTCTTTGTCTTCAGCAGAGATAGTCCTGTTAAAGAATTTGGTGCAGCCGAGGAACTAGCTGAAGCTCCTGAGGCAATGGAGATGCCTGTAGTCCTTTGGCACATGGCGAGATGCGCAGGTGCTGAGGATTTGGGCGGAGTAACTGAGGACTTTGGAGGAGCAAGAGCGGCTTGAGGAATTGGCCGTGAGGGCTTGGCTGAGAAATTGGCCATGAGGGCATTGAAGAAGAGGCACTTGGCTTGTGCGCAGGCTTCTTTGCCATGGATTTCTTCGGCCTTATAGAGGCCTCAGCAGCAGCAGTAGTAGAGTCTTCACTGAGTTTCTTCACTGCTGCCTTAGCCTGTTTGGCCAACTTGGCCTGGCGCTTGGCCCATTCTTCAGGAAAATCATCACCGCGCTTGATGCTAGTGGGATCTGCTTCTTGGCCAGGTGCCAATGGTGGTCTTGAGCATGGAGGAGTAACAACGAATTTCTTCATGTATTTTGGAGTCACATACCTGTACTCCCTCCACTCTTTTGCCCATCTCCATTCTATCCTTTGAATGCGCACCTTGTGCTGATTCTTATCTTCCTCAGGGGGTGTGCAGTACCCAGCATAAATGTCCTCAGGGATTTCAAAGGCAGTATTGATTTCAGGCCTCTTTCCTCCTTTCTGTGGCTTCTTTCCATCAGCCATTTTCTTCAGTTGAGGAATTTGAACAATTGAACTTTCTGAAGAAGTATGCAACTTTTCTTCGAGGAACGCTGCAAATGAGTTAAGTTGATGAGAACCTAGTGATTCAGCAGCGGACATGAGTACGTGTGAACAGAGTATAGTTGCGAGGAATTTGGAGAGGTCATATGCGTTCTCAGAAGGTTTTTCAAAAAGAACAAGTTTGAGGAATTTGACCAGTTGAGTCTTGAAGAATTTCACTAAGCGTTCTTTGTCTTAGGTTCCAGAGTTGTATAGATCGAAGATCCACACAATTGAGGAATCTTGAAGAACAATGATGCTTAGGGAAACGAATCAAGAACAGATGAGATGTGAGGTGTTTTGTGTGTGAAAAATTTGAAGAATAAACACCTTTGAAGATTTTGTAGGAATCATTTGAATCAAAAGGGGCAGTAAAAGTAACTTTTAATTACCCTGAACGAAGAACACGACGAACTGTGAGGTGGAGAAGTGAGGTTCGTCTGTGCAGACCTTCCACGCCCTAACTCGGCGGAGGAAGACGGCTACGGCGGCGGCGGAGTGAAGATTTCCGCGGCCGGTGCGAGTACGGCGGCGACGAGGTCGAGGCAGTGAAGCTCTTCCTCACCGGCGACGATCAAATAGCGGCGGCGCTAGGGTTTGAGAAGCTTGAGCTGGAGAGAGGTCGGGCGGAGTAAAAGAAGTGAGGAAGGGGAGAGGGGGTATTTATAGCCATGGTGAAAAACCGTTCGCCCGAGGAAATTGGACGAACGTGCCCCTGACCCTTCTCATTCGCTTGACATGTGTCACACATGTACTGAGAAGTGGAGATCGTGTTAGATCGTGGGTGAATAGATAAGTATGTCGTGGGATGCGGAACGGTTTGAGCGGCAAAGCTGAAAATTTGGATAAGATCAGTTAAAAGTTCCGTTCGCAAATTCTTCAGCTGACAAGGACACAGTGAAGATTTTGAACGAGTTTCAAATAGAACGCACATGAAGAAATTGTGAATAGATTGGGTTGAGTATAGCATAGAGGGGGAAGGGTCCGATCACATTCACTTAGCAGAAACACCAACTTGAAGAATTAGCCATAAGTGAATGCTGTAGAGGACATAAACTCATATATATATATATATATATATATATATATATATATATATATATATATATATAGCCAATGAAGAAAAACGACGGAAACAGTGAAGACAAAGCAAAGTTGAAGAAAATGAACAACTGAGGAATTTCAAAAACTGAGGAAAAACTCAAATTGAAGATTTTCAACTTTTGTGGTGGCGTGTCCCACCGTATAAGAATGATGATTTTAGACACCGCGTACATTTGTCATAGGGTTCTGAGAATCAAATTCTTCATTAATTTCTTCACACTTAGAGTGTTATTCTTCATTGATTGAAGAAAAACGTTTCTTCATGTGTTGCACATCTAAGTCATCAATTTTGCATAAGTGTTAGGATGAGTGTCCTTTTCAAAGAACATTCGAAGATTCTAGGATATTTAGCTCACACCGCAACTTGCTAAATCTCTTCTCATCCAAGGGCTTTGTGAAGATATCGGCTAGCTGTTCTTCAGTCTTCACATGCTCAATAGAAATGTCGCCCTTCAACACATGATCGCGAAGAAAATGATGACGAATCTGAATGTGCTTTGTCTTCGAGTGCTGAACTGGGTTGTGAGCAATCTCGATGGCACTCTCATTGTCACAGAAGAGAGGCACATTCTTCACGTTGACGCCGTAGTCCTTGAGAGTTTGCTTCATCCACAACAATTGAGCACAGCAAGAGCCAGCAGCAATGTACTCAGCTTCAGCAGTAGACAATGATACGCAGTTCTGTTTCTTCGAGGACCAACAGACCAAAGATCGTCCGAGGAAATGACATGTACCAGATGTTGACTTGCGGTCCACATGATCACCAACATAGTCAGAGTCAGAATATCCAATGAGATCCAAAGCCGAGCCCTTGGGGTACCATAATCCTAGTGTTGGTGTGTGAGCTAGATATCGAAGAATATGCTTCACAGCCTTATAGTGTGATTCCTTCGGTGTAGCTTGAAATCAGGCACACATGCAAACACTAAGCATTATATCTGGCCTAGATGAACATAAATACAATAAAGAACCAATCATGGAGCGGTATACCTTTTTTTTCGAAGTCAATACCATTTTCATCAGTGCACAGATGGCCATTTGTGGGCATAAGAATTTTGACGCCTTTGCAATCTTGCATGCCGAATTTCCTCAGTACATCCTTGAGGTATTTCTCCTGAGATATGAATATGCCAATGCGCTGTTGACGAATTTGAAGACCTAAGAAGAATTTCAACTCTCCCATCATAGACATTTGATATTCTTCACTCATCATATAGGCAAATTCATCACTATAACGTTGGTCAGTACAGCCAAAGATGATATCGTCAACATATATTTGGCACACAAACAATTCATCATCATATGATTTAGTGAAAAGAGTAGGGTCGAGTGAACCGGGTTTGAAGCCTTTCTTCATGAGGAATTCCTTCAAAGTATCATACCACGCCCGAGGGGCTTGCTTGAGGCCATAGAGGGCCTTATTTAGTCTGAAGACTTTGTCAGGATGCTTAGGATCTTCAAAACCTGGGGGTTGAGCAACATATACTTCTTCCTCAAGCTTACCATTGAGGAATTCACTTTTCACGTCCATTTGATATAAAGTGATATCATGATGGTTAGCATAAGCAAGTAATATGCGAATAGCTTCAAGTCTAGCAACAGGTGCAAAAGTTTCATCGAAATCAATTCCTTCAACCTGTGTGTAGCCTTGGGCTACTAGCCGTGCCTTATTCCTCACCACAAGGCCATTTTCATCTTGCTTGTTGTGGTAGATCCACTTTGTGCCAATGATATTGTGTTTGCGAGGATCTGGACGATTGACCGGTTCCCAAACGTTGTTGAGCTCGAACTGATGTAATTCTTCTTGCATGGCCTGAATCCACTCAGGCTCCAGAAATGCTTCATCTACCTTAGTGGGCTCTGTGATAGAGACACAAGCATAGTGCGCACAAAAGTTAGATAAATGTGAAGCTTTTGAGCTTCTGAGAGGACCTGGTGCTTCAATGTCATCGATGATCTTTTCAACTTGCACTTCTTTTGCAATGCGAGGATGAGTTGGTTGTCGTCGAGGAATTTGATCAGCATTTTCTTCAGCACCATTTTCTTCAGCATTTTCTTCAGGTGCATTAGCTCGACGTTCTTCACGTTCTGGAATGAATTCTTCAGCAGATTCTTCGATAGGAATGACATCCTTAGTAGCCTTAAACTTGATAGTTTCCTCAGGTGCTGGTTCATCTATCACAGAGGGTAGGTGCTCTCTTTGCGAGCCATTAGTTTCATCGAACCGCACATCTACAGTTTCAACAACCTTGTGAAGAACGTTGTTGAAGACTCTGTAGGTGTGCGAGTCCTTTCCGTAACCAAGCATAAAGCCTTCATGTGCTTTCGGTGCAAATTTAGCATTGTGATGAGGATCTCTAATCCAACATTTAGCCCCGAAGACTTTGAAATAACTCACATTGGATTTCTTGTTAGTGAGGAGTTCATAGGCAGTCTTCTTGAAGAATTTGTGTAGATATACCCTGTTGATGATGTGGCACGCAGTATAAATTGCCTCAATCCAGAAGTGACGAGGTGTCTTGTACTCATCAAGCATAGTGCGTGCCATCTCAACAAGAGTCCTGTTCTTGCGCTCCACGACGCCATTCTGCTGAGGAGTATAAGGAGCAGATAACTCATGAGTAATACCAAGTTCATCAAGATAGTCATCAAGACCAGAATTCTTGAACTCAGTTCCATTTTCACTTCTGATGTGCTTGATCTTCACACCGAAGTTGGTTGAAGCCCTCGAGGAAAATCGTTTGAAGACTTCCTGCACTTCATGTTTGTAAGTAACAATGTGTACCCATGTGTAACGAGAGTAATCATCAACAATAACAAGACCATAGAGGGATGCGTCATTTGTGATAGCTGAGTAATGGTTAGGACCAAAGAGGTCCATGTGAAGCAATTCGAATGGTCGAGTAGTGGTCATGATAGTCTTCGCTGGATGCTTAGCCTTGGTCATCTTTCCAGCTTCACAAGCTCCACACAGGTGATCCTTGAGGAATTTGACATTCTCAATGCCAATGACATGCTTCTTCTTCGCAAGCGTGTGCAAATTCCTCATGCCCGCATGACCAAGTCGTCGATCCATAGCCACCCTTCTGAGGCTTTTGCAAGTAGGCACACGGCTGGTTGCGGTCCTGTAGAGAAATCAACAATATACAAGTCTCCTCTCCTAAAGCCTTCGAAGACTTTGGAATTGTCAGCTTCCCTAACCACAACACAACGATACTTGCCAAAGACAACTGCCATATCAAGATCACAAAGCATTGAGACAGACATAAGATTGTATCCTAAGGACTCGACAAGCATGACTTTGTCCATGTGTCGATCCTTTGTGATCGCAACCTTACCTAGACCCAATACCTGACTTTTGCCTTTGTCAGCGAAGATGATATGCTTCAGATGCGATGGTGACAAAGGTGCATCCATCAATAGATTCTTGTCACCAGTCATGTGATTTGTACATCCACTATCGAGGACCAACTCAGTAGCTTTGGGTTGATAATCCTGCAGATGAATTAGTGCAGCTTACGAACTTCATATACTTCATGAGTGAAGAATATGACATCACAATTCATCAGATAAATTTCATCAAGCAATGCAACAGTTAAAATAGTATGAGGACGTGTGAAATGAAGGTTCATTTCTTCATGATTAGCCTGCGTCCTTTTAGGCACTTTTCAGGTCTCCAGCAAATTCGTCAGACGTTTAATCACGTCTGGAGACCTGACCCTGCAGAAGAGATTAGTTCTTTTTCTTCACCACCCACATCTGAAGGGGTGGCAAAGAGTTCATCACTCTGCGAGCTCCAAATGAGAAAGGTGGCAAAGAAGCCAATCCATTTAGTTTCACATAAGAGAAGTTAGGGTAAGCATATGAATAAGCAGAGAAATTCTTCGAGGACTTATGAACATAATGATTAGAAGAATAATGCTCATATTCATAGACCTTGGCTCTTCCTGGCGAAACAGAGTTGTTAGCACGATGATGTTCATATGAGGACTTTGATCCTTTTGAGGAATTTGATCCATGTGAGGAATTTGGTCCGTATGAGGACTTGGATCCATATGAAGAATTTGGTCCATATGAAGAATTTGATCTGGGGTCCATATTCTTCACAGGTGGTGTCATGAGGACATTCACCTAAAGACTTTCAAGGCACCTTTTGGGAACCCAGATTTTCTTCATAGGAGAACCGTTCCTGCAGTTAGTGCCAACATATCTAGCAAATACTTCACCATTCTGATTTTTGAACAGTTTATAGTTGGAGTCAAATGACTCATCATAAGAATAAGAAGATTCACATGTAAAGCCAGATAAATTAGATGGATCAACTGGAGGTCCCTTTGCAGCAACCCATGAGGTTTGGGGGTACTGCTCAGGCTTCCAATATGTACCATCAGCATTGAGTTTCCTCTCAAAGGCAATACCCTCTTTCCTAGGGTTCCTGTTGAGGATCTGCTTTTGAAGCACATCACAAAGAGTCTGATGCCCTTTGAGGCTTTTGTACATGCCTGTCATGTACAATTCCTTCATTCCTGGATCGTCAGTGATACTAGCAATATCCTCAGATGAGGAATTAGTGATAGGAGAGACAGTTGAAGAATTTGTAGCATTAGAAGCATTTGAACATTCAGGTGAAGAATTAGCAGATTCACGTTCAATGCATTTCAAACATGGAGGAACAAATTCTTCCTGAGCAGCACTGATTTGTTGAGTAAGTAATGAATTGCGCTCCTTCTGAAGATCTTCATAACTTACTCTTAGCTTTTCAAGATCTTGCTTTCTTTGAAGAAATTCATAAGAAAGCTTCTCATGATCAGACAAGAGAGTGTTATGATGGTCTTGAAGGGTGTCATACTTAGTATGAAGTCTCTGAAGACTTTCAGCCAAAGCTTTTGACTGATCCATTTCTTCACCCAACATATCATCACTCTTACTAAGCATGTTATGAACTTTTTCCAAAGCTCTTTGTTGTTTAGCGGCAAGGGAAGCAAGTTTGACATAACTGGGTCCAAATTCATCATCACTAGATTCAGACAGATAGCATTCAGTTACCTTTTCACCATCTGCCATAAGGCATGGTGAGGAGGATGATGATTCTGGTTCGAATGTCATTGTTTTGAATGATTCCTTGAAATACTCAAACCAGGGATCATGACAAGTTCGATGACCTTCATAGACGTCAGAGATGCGGTCCCAGATAAGCTTCGCATTGCAAAGATGCATAATGCGTCTGAATTCATCTCTGGATAGGCAGGAACAGATGATATCCTTCGCCATGATGTCAAGTCGAGTGTACTTGCGAATATCATCAGCTTCCGCCGTCTTGCACAGATCGGTGAGACCAATCTCAGTGACGGTACATAGTTCACCGTTCATCACCATGAGGCGCTTCTTCATCATGGCCTTCCACTTGGGATAATCATGACCGTCAAAGATGGGGCATGTCACTTTCTTCATATCTGCGGTCGACATAACTAAAACTCCAGGCGGTTAAACCAAAATCACACAGAACAAGGGAGTACCTTGCTCTGATACCAATTGAAAGTGCGTTATGTTGACTAGAGGGGGGTGAATAGGCGATTTTTATGAATTCTTCACTGAGGAATTTGTGGGTGAGGAAATTCCTTAGCGAAGAACTACTTGCAGCGGAATAAGTACTCAAGAGTATGCATAGCAGAACACAAGTATAGTCATCATGATGAAATGAAGACAAGCATAGAGTACATAAAGCGTAAACACAGGATGAAGACAAACAGACTGAAGAAATTGAACTGAGGAAATTGAGAAAGTCTTCAGCCAAAGTCTTCAAACACAGATATGAACAAGCATACAACACAGTAATGAGGAAATGAAAGAGTTGAGGAAATAGAACCAGTAAGCTTGGTGAAGACAATGATTTGGTAGACCAGTTCCAACTGCTGTCTCAGTTGTACGTCTGGTTGGAGCGGCTAGGTATTTAAACCCGAGGACACACAGTCCTCACCGTATTCTCCTTGAACTAAGGTCACACAGACCTTGCCCAATCACTCGTGGTAAGTCTTCAGGTGACTTCCAAACCTTCACAAACTCGGTCACTCGGCGATCCACAATTTCCTCTTGGATGCTCTAGACCATGACGCCTAACCGTCTGGAAGAAGCACAGTCTTCAAAGGTAACAAGCGTCGGATCCACGCAGGATCAATCTCTTTAGTGATGCTCAATCACTTTGGGTTTGTAGGTGTTTGGGTTTGGGTTTTCCTCACTTGATGATTTTCGCTCAAAGTCCTCGGAGGATGGGATGCTCTCAATTGACAAGTGTCAGTTTCTCTCGGAGCAGCCAACCAGCTAGTGGTTGTAGGGGGCGGCTATTTATAGCCTAGGGAGCAGCCCGTCATGATAAGACATAAATGCCCTTCAATGATATGACCGTTAGGTGGGTAGATATTTTGAGACAGCTGGCGCATAGCAGAACAACGGTCGGAAATTTGAGTATCAAACTCCTCAGGGCTATCATGTTCCTCACTGTGTAGGCAATCCGCACTGGCGAATTCCTAACTCCTCAGTCAGAAAAAATTCCTCAGAGACCAGAAGAACTTCGTCTCTGTCACTGAAGAATATGACTGGACTGTATGAGATTTCCAATGGCTTCACTCGAAGGGATTGGTAGGTGTAGGATTTTGAGTTGAGCATCACATGGAAATTTTTCCTTAGTATTTCCTCGACCCCCTTTAACAGTACGATGTTTCCTATGACTCAAGAAAGAGAAAATGAAACTACGAAAACAAAAGTCTTCATGCTTCATGTTCCTCAAATGAATACCAAGTCTTCAAGGTCACACCAATTTCTTCACTTTCAAAGTCTTCACAAATCCAAAGTCTTCAGTCGAAGAACTTCATTTTTAGGGGTCGACTTTCTCTGTAAATATCAAACTCCTCATAGACTTATGGACCTGTGTACACTCATAAACACATTAGTCCCTTAACCTATAAATCTTCAATACACCAAAATCACTAAGGGGAACTAGATGCACTTACAGTTCGGGATGGGATCTAAACAATCTTGATCCAATTATATGGTCCTTGAAGGAGTTGTTTAGCGCAACGAACAAGGATATCAGACTATACGGCTTAAACGCCCTCACTTAGCCATAGGAGTTTTATAATTAAGCAAGTGTGTAGCCCCTAGTCCAAGCCAGGGTGCTGTCAGCATCTGATCGGGAAGTGCCGATCCTTCGTGAAATGCGGAAAAAATCTCCAACGATTTTGTAACCCACGAACAGCTGACCTGCTCTCGCCGTATCATGACAGTCAGTTTTCGGCTTTCTCTACTGAGGTGCTCATCCGGTCAAGGCCAGGGCACAATCGCAGTAGTTCTCCCTTTACTACCCTAGCCGATAGAGCGGAACTTAGGGTAGCAAGCACAGGAGCCGGGCAACCCAACTATTGACCAAAGACATGATTTGGAGCCAATGCATATAATGCTAAATTCGGGGTGCCGGACCTTTATACGAGAAGTGTTCGGACTTTGCTGCCATATTGTGGGGCGATAAGCAGCCCCTGGCGAATATGAAATGTACAAAAGAGTACCAAAGTAGCTAATAAGTAGATCGAAATGAAATGAAGTAAGGGGCGAAAAGCACAAAAACT
The DNA here is from genome assembly GCF_018294505.1 of Triticum aestivum. Lineage (NCBI taxonomy): Eukaryota > Viridiplantae > Streptophyta > Magnoliopsida > Poales > Poaceae > Triticum > Triticum aestivum. The sequence continues at coordinate 118,020,573 of NC_057796.1, read as the reverse complement.
GGGCCGCAAATTATTTTCATTATAACTGAATGGATACGTTAAGGCGTATCATGTACAAATAGTGCGATAAGCACCCGGGCTATTTAATATGCCGGAATCAAGAGGGGGCAGTGTACGGGTCCTGAGAAATAAGTAAAAATACCGTCAAGAAGAACGTATGGAGGTTACCCTACACACCTATGCTGCATGTCCCCTTTGTATGCCAATCCTTCGAAGGGGCCGGTGATCAGGCTTGCGGGAAAAGGAACCTGAAACAGAAAGAAAAAGGTGTATCCGGGGTCGGTCTAGCCAAACTGTAGATCCCGGTTGAGCTTGTGCCTCTGTCGATGTCCATGGAATTTCGAGTGCGTAATTATGTACGCGTGGTACGAATGCCACTACTTCATCCGGACTGGGACGGAGGCCGAATTGCTAGTCGAGCTCTTGACGAGCCATGCTGTCCTGCTGCAGTGTAGTTCGGAACCTCTTGATGGTGTCCAGGGGCTCTGCAGCCGCACTATGGTGCTGCTTGAGAAGGCCGCTCTGTACCTCTGCTGCTAGGGCGGCGGTGTGCTCCTCTGTTCGGAGGGAGCGTTCCGTGTTGCCATTAACTGTTATGACGCCGCGTGGACCGGGCATCTTGAGTTTGAGGTAAGCGTAGTGTGGGACTGCGTTGAATCTAGCAAACGATGTTCGTCCGAGGAATGCGTGGTAGCCGCTGCAGAAGGGGACGATGTCGAAGATTAACTCCTTGCTTCGGAAATTGTCCGGAGAGCCGAACACCACTTCCAGCGTGATTGAGCCCGTATAGCAGGCCTCGACGCCCGGAATGACTCCTTTGAAGGTAGTCTTTGTTGGTTTAATTCGGGAGGGGACAATGCCCATCTTCCGCACTGTGTCTTGATAGAGCAGGTTGAGGCTGCTACCACCGTCCATTAAGACTCGTGTTAGGTGAAACCCGTCGATGATTGGGTCGAGGACCAATGCGGCCGAACCGCCATGATGGATACTGGTTGGGTGGTCTCGTCGATCAAAGGTGATCAGGAATGACGACCATGGATTGAATTTAGGGGCGACTGGCTCTACCGCGTAGACGTCCCTGAGTGCACGCTTGCGCTCCCTTTTGGGGATGTGTGTAGCGTATATCATGTTCACCGTTTTGACTTGGGGGGGGGGGGATTTCTTCTGCCCCCCAGTGTTCGGCTGCCGGGGCTCTTCGTCCTCGTCCTCACTTTGTGATCCCTTTTCTTTATTTTCGGCATTTAACTTGCCGGCCTGCTTAAAAACCCAACAGTCCCTGTTGGTGTGATTGGCTTGCTTATCCGAGGTGCCGTGTATTTGGCACGAACGGTTGAGTATGTGGTCCAGGCTGGAAGGACCTTCATTGTTTCTTTTGTAGGGCTTCTTCCGTTGGCCGGACTTGGAGCCGCTGAATCCGGCGTTGACTGTGGTGTCATCGGTGTTGTTGTCATTGCTTCGGCGTTTGTGCCTGTTGCGTCGGAGCTTGCCAGTGCTATTTTTGGCCTTGGAGGGGCCTGTCTTGCTGGCTGTGTTGTTACTACGAGCCAGCCAACTATCCTCTCCCATGCAAAGCGGGTCATGAGCGCCGTGAGGGCTGCCATGGATTTCGGCTTTTCTTGGCCGAGGTGGTGTGCTAGGCATTCATCATGGATGCTGTGTTTGAAGGCTGCTAAGGCCTCGGCATCCGGACAGTCAACGATCTGGTTCTTTTTGGTTAGGAACCTAGTCCAGAATTTTCTGGCTGATTCTCCGGGTTGTTGAACTATGTGGCTTAAGTCATCGGCGTCACGTGGCCGGACATAAGTTCCTTGGAAGTCGTCCAGGAAAGCTTCTTCCAAGTCCTCCCAGTTGCTGATAGAATTTTCAGGCAGGCTATTAAGCCAGTGCCGAGGTGGCCCTTTGAGCTTGAGTGGGAGGTATTTAATGGCATGGAGGTCATCTCCTCGAGCCATGTGGATGTGGAGGATGAAATCCTCGATCCATACTGCGGGATCGGTTGTGTCGTCGTATGATTCGATATTGACGGGCTTGAATCCCTCAGGGAATTCATGGTCCAATACTTCATCTGTGAAGCAGAGAGGGTGTGCGGCGCCTCTATATCGGGCCGAGTCGTGGCGTAGCTCTGATGGAGTCCGTCTGCGATATTCGGCCCGGGCGTGGTTAGATTTATCACGTCCGAATAGGTAGCCTTCTTCGTGCCTCGAGGCACGCCCTCGCGATCTGTAGATCGATCTTGTGTGTCCTATTTTATCGTCCAGGATTTTCCGGAGGTCGTATGTGTGACCCCGAACTCTTCCGTCTCTATTTTTACGAGGCGGTGGGGCAGGCTGCTGTTCGGCCTGAGTTGCCGCTTTGTCCCGGCCGCGGGGTGGCCGGTCAGCCGCCCTGTCTCGACCACGCGATGGTCGTCCCACATTACGCGAGGGAGATGTGTGCTCCGGTGCCTCCTCATCGAATTGAGGTAGCAGTCTGCATTTCGGGTGGCTCTTGGCTGGGCGCTTGAGGCCGTATTCTTCCGCTGTCAGGACGTCAGTCCATCTGTCGACGAGCAGATCTTGTTCAGCTTGAAGCTGCTGCTGTTTCTTTTTCAGGCTCCTTGCAGTGGCTATGAGCTATAGCTTGAAGCGCTCCTGCTCGAGAGGATCCTCAGGCACGATGAAATCATCGTTGCCGAGGCTTGTCTCCTCCTCGGATAGGGGTGGATGATAGCTATCCTCCTCCGGGTCATCTTCTATGGCCTGTTCATCAGGGTTACTTTGCTCGTTGCCGTTTTCCTCCTGTTCGGACGTAGCTCCGATATGGTCTTCGTTGTTTTCGGCGTCGCCCGGAGTGCTATTTTCTCTGGTGCCAGTGTTGCCATCCTTTGACGACGAGGCTTAGAACGGCGTTTGGGGCGCCGGCGCTTGGACTGCGTCTCCGAGGGTTTGTTTTTATCCGGCTCTTCTTTGTCGTCGCCAAATCCTTTAGGTGTATCAACCATGTACACATCGTACGAAGAGGTGGCCGTCCAATGTCCTGTAAATGGCAGGTCTTGGCCTTGCTCCTTGTCGGCATCGTCATCCATACCGTCGATGTCTTCGGAGCCATAGTCAAGCACGTCGGTTAAGTCATCGACGGTGGCTATGAAGTGGGTGGCGGGTGGGAAGCAAAATTCCTCGTCGTCCGCCTCTAGCTCGAACCGAACATAGTTCGGCTGTGAGTCTTCCTCCAAGGACAATTTCTTCAAAGAGCTTAGTACGCCACCCAAAGGAGAATGCTGGAAAATGTCTGCGGCGCTAAATTTGAAAATCGATAACCGATCCAGCTCGGAGTCCGCAGGCGCATCTGGTCCGGAATGTATGGCCGGATACGAGTACGGAGTTCCATTGACGCAAGCATAGCGGGATGTCGAGTCCGTGTGCGGCTTCAATGCCGTAGGCTTTGTGGCCTCAGAGGGCACGATCTGCTTCGGTTCTGAAGCCGTTGCAACAACAGGATCCATCTCCTGGACGTAGTCCGATAACAGATTTAAGTCATGTTCATCGGAGCACGGGGAAGCAACTGCCGCGGTCTCGAATCCATTGAAGATCAAGTCTCCACGGGTATCCGCGACGTAGTTTAGGCTTCCAAATCTGACCTGGTGGCCAGGGGCATAGCTTTCGATCTGCTGCAGACGGCCAAGCGAGTTGGCCCGCAGTACGAAGCCGCCGAACACAAAGATTTTTCCGGGGAGAAAGGTTTCTCCCTGGACGGCGTTATTACTGACGATCGAAGGGGCCATCGAGTCCTTTCGTCGACGGCATAGTGGAACTCTCAATGAAAGCACCAATGTCGGTGTCAAAACCGGCGGATCTCGGGTAGGGGGTCCCGAACTGTGCGTCTAGAATCGATGGTAACAGGAGACGGGGGACACGATGTTTACCCAGGTTCGGGCCCTCTCTATGGAGGTAATACCCTACTTCCTGCTTGATTGATCTTGATGAATATGAGTGTTACAAGAGTTGATCTACCACGAGATCGTAATGGCTAAACCCTAGAAGTCTAGCCTATGAGTATATGGTAATGAATCTGTCCTATCCGGACTATGCTCTCCGGTTTATATAGACACCGGATAGATCTAGGGTTACATGAGGTCGGTTACATAAGAGGGAATCTTCATAATTGGTCGCATAGCTTGCCTTCCGCACCAAGTAGAGTCCAATCCGGACACGAGTATAGTCTTCGGTCTTCGTGTCTTCATAGCCCATCAGTCCGGCCCATGGATAACAGGCCGGACGCCCGAGGACCCCTTAGTCCAGGACTCCCTCAACAGGGGACACAATGTTTACCCAGGTTTGGGCCCTCTCTATGGAGGTAATACCTTGCTTCCTGCTTGATTGATCTTGATGAATATGAGTATTACAAGAGTTGATCTACCACAAGATCGTAATGGCTAAACCCTAGAAGCCTAGCCTGTATGACTATGGTAATGAGTCTCCCCTTTCCGGACTAAGTCCTCCGGTTTATATAGACACCGGTAGGATCTAGGGTTACAGAAGGTCGGTTACAAAGGAAAGGAATCTACATATTCGATCGCCAAGCTTGCCTCCCACGCCAAGGAGAGTCCCATCCGGACACGGGTGCAGTCTTTGTTCTTCATGTCTTCACAGCCCATCAGTCCGGCCCATGGCTAACATGCCGGACGCCCGAGGACCCCTTAGTCCTGGACTCCCTCATTCACCCTCGGGGCTGAGGGTATGTACCAGTAGCTATGTGTTTGATCTCTCTCTCTCTCTCATGTTCTTGATTTGGCACGATCTTGATGCATCGCGAGCTTTGCTATTATAGTTGGATCTTATGATGTTCCCCCCCTCTACTCTCTTGTAATGGATTGAGTTTTCCCTTTTAAGTTATCTCATCAGATTGAGTCTTTAAGGATTTGAGAACACTTGATGTATGTCTTGCGTGGGATACCCGTGGTGACAATGGGGTATTCTATTGATTCACTTGATGTATGTTTTGGTGATCAACTTGCGGGTTACGTGACCTTGGGAATCTATGCATAGGGGTTGGGACACGTTTTCGTCTTGGCTCCGATAGAAACTTTGGGGCACTTTTGAAGTTCTTTGTGTTGGTTGAATAGATGAATCTGAGATTGTGTGATGCATATCGTATAATCATACCCACGGATACTTGAGGTGACATTGGAGTATCTAGGTGACATTAGGGTTTTGGTTGATTTGTGTCTTAAGGTGTTATGCTAGTACGAACTCTAGGATAGATCGAACAGAAAGAATAGCTTCGTGTTATTTTACTATGGACTGTTGAATAGATCGATCAGAAAGGATAACTTTGAGGTGGTTTCGTACCCTACAATAATCTCTTCGTTTGTTCTCTGCTATTAGTGACTTTGGAGTGACTCTTTGTTGCATGTTGAGGGATAGTTATATGGTCCAATTATGTTATTATTGTTGAGAGAACTTGCACTAGTGAAAGTATGAACCCTAGGCCTTGTTTCCTATCATTGCAATACCGTTTTCGCTCACTTTTATTACTTGTTACCTTGCTGTTTTTATATATTTCAGATTACAAAAACCTATATCTACCATCCATATTGCACTTGTATCACCATCTCTTCGCCGAACTAGTGCACCTATACAAATTACCATTGTAGTGGGTGTGTTGGGGACACAAGAGACTCTTTGTTATTTGGTTGCAGGGTTGTTTGAGAGAGACCATCTTCATCCAATGCCTCCCACGGATTGATAAACCTTAGGTCATCCACTTGAGGGAAATTTGGTACTATCCTACAAACCTCTGCACTTGGAGGCCCAACAACGTCTACAAGAAGAAGCTTGTGTAGTAGACATCAAGAAATTTCTAGCGCCGTTGCCGGGGAGGTTAGTGCTTGAAGGTATATCTTTATATCTTGCAATCGAATCTTTTTGTTTCTTGTTTTATCACTAGTTTAGTCTATAAAAGAAAACTACAAAAATGGAATTGAGGGTGCCTCATATGCTGCATATTTTTAATGTCTTTCATGAAAATAAGGATTCCGATAATTGTGCTCAAGTGTTAGAAGAAGAATGCATTAAAATGTTTGGCACTAAATATTTGAATGATGAGCATGATTGCAATGTTGTTAGTATGAATTCCTTGTATATCCATGATGCTACTGATATGCAAAGCCACAAGCTTGGGGATGCTATGTTTGATGAAGATGATATTTTTAGGCCCCCAAGTTTTGATGTGCAAATTTATTATGATAAAAGCATGCCTCCTATCTATGATGATTATTGTGATGACACGTATGCTATAAAGAACAATGACAACCATGAAACTTGTCATCTTGATTTTAATTTTCAATCACATGATAGTTATTTTGTTGAGTTTGCTCCCACCACTATTCATGAGAATAAATTTGCTTATGTGGAGAGTAATAAATTTATATGCTTGTGCATCATGAGAATAATGCTTTATATTATGGTTATATTGTTAAATTCATTCATGATGCTACTGAAAATTATTATGTGGGAGGAATATATGCTTGTAGCAATTGCAATAATATCAAGTTTCCTCTCTATGTGCTTAAAATCTTGAAGTTATGCTTGTTTTGCTTTCCTATGCTAGTTGATTCTTGTTCCCATAAGTTGTTTGCTCACAAAATCCCTATGCATAGGAAGTGGGTTAGACTTAAATATGCTAGTCATATTCTTCATGATGCTCTCTTTATGTTTCAATTCTTATCTTTTATGTGAGCATCATTGAAATCACCATGCCTAGCTAGAAAGGCATTAAAGAAAAGCGCTTGTCGGGAGACAAACCAATATTTACCCTTACTGTTTTTATGTGTTCACATGATTATGCTACTGTAGTAATCATGTTTTATAGCTTTTGTTTCAATAAAGTGCCAAGTAGAACCTTTGGGAAGACTTGGGTGAAAGTTAATGTGATCTTGCTGTAAAAAACAGAAACTTTGCGCTCACGAGATTAGCTGTCATTTTTTTTACAGAAGAGTGATTTTAAGTTGATTCTTTTTTCAGAAGATTAATAGACAAATTCCTGACGTCCACCAATTTATTTCAGAATTTTTGGAGTTACAGAAGTATTCGAGAGTTACAGATTACTACAGACTGTTCTGTTTTTGACAGATTCTGTTTTCTATGTGTTGTTTCCTTATTTTGATGAATCTATGAGTTGTATCGGAGGGTATGAACCATAGAGAAGTTGGAATACAATAGATATACACCAATATGAATTTAGAATGAGTTCACAACAGTACCAAAAGTGGTGATTTATTTTCTTACACCAACGGAGCTTACAAGTTTTCTGTTAAGTTTTGTGTTGTGAAGTTTTCAAGTTTTGGGTAAAGATTCGATGGACTATGGAATATGGAGTGGCAAGAGCCTAAGCTTGGGGATTCCCAAGGCACCCCAAGGTAATATTCAAGGACAACCAAGAGCCTAAGCTCGGGGATGCCCCGGATGGCATCCCCTCTTTCGTCTTCGTTCATCGGTAACTTTACTTGGAGCTATATTTTTATTCACCACATGATATGTGTTTTGCTTGGAGCATCATTTTATTTTATTTTGTTTTGCTTGCTGTTTGAATAATATACCAAGATCTGAAATTCTTAAATATTAGAGAGTCTTCACATAGTTGCATAATTATTCGACTACTCATTGATCTTCACTTATATCTTTCGGAGTAGTTTGTCGTTTGCTCTAGTGCTTCACTTATCCTATATACCTAAGAGATTCATCCCCACTACCATATTTATCTTGACATGCAGCCCATCCACGTCATCAGTTCGCCACATCATCATTTTTTCTTCAATTAACACACCAAAGCGCAACCTTCTATCTCTAGAAATAAAAGTGAAAAATCTCTTTCCCTGGCACCATCCGAAGAATTATTACTCTAATCTCTTCGCCTCCCCGTCTCTTCACTCCAATCTCACCCTTCCCCTTCTCTAACCTCTCCGCTCGATCTCCTTTAAAACGAAGTTCCTCCCGTTTCCCATCGAATTTGTCCTCCCTGCACATGGCCAATTAGGATCGGAACAATTTCATCCTGGTTGTTCGCCGCCGTTCAACATCCAAGTAGCAACTATGGTGCTGGATCCAGCTCCTCCCACAGGTGCCGCCCCACCATCTACGTACCAGTACATCTCCTCCTCTTCCCTCCGCATGTCTCCCCGAATTCTCCTCTACCCTCTTCACCCATTTGTACTGCTCCTACAGGCTACATGCTATATTCCAGCCTGATCTGTGCACCGCTACAAGAACCGATGAGGCACACACTTTGCATCTAGATCTGCAAGACGATGGGGGAAAACATGGCATCAAGGATTCGAGGAACACACAACTCACGAGCGGATGCTCCACCATGACCCCTCTCGCCGCTCATTTTGGCCACGAGGAACTCGCTCTACATGGTGAGACGGACAATGAAGACCTTTGTCTGCTGTGGATGTATCTCATCCTCAAATCTCTGAAGTAGTGTACTTTTCCTTTTTCTTGGTCCTGTGGATGTCAAAAAAGGTATTAGCGTTAGATTCTTTTTAGATGCATTCATATTTAGATGTTGGATGATAGGAGCAGTCGTACTGCCACATTGATACAAAGTCTTTTGCTAGATATTCACTAGGATGTGGAGTTTCTGTATTCTTGGATGCATGTGAGTGGTGCGATGCAGCTACCAGTACATCGCTTGATTTTCTCTCCAACTGGATCAGGGATGCTTTGTGTCATCATGGCCTCACTTAAATTTGACAATGCACAAACCGTGGGTAGCGACAACAAAGCACCTTTTGAATAATGAATCCTTTACGAAGCGGTTCAGTTTTGCCATACAATTTCTCCTTTTCAGTTCTGGTTGAATGGTCAAAATATATATGCACATATTTAATTGTCCTTCTGAAAGAACTTTAAAATGTCTTAATGGTCTAGGGCCTTTCACGAAGTGATATTTTGATCACATTCATTTTAGTTTTTGCAGAATGGGTTCATAGGGACAATAACTCTTGCCATCTTATAATAGGTTTGTAGTTTTCACAAGTTACATATCTTTTCTATCCTCATATCTCGGTTATGCAATTTACATGTTTTTTGGAGGAGGCATGTATTTACTTTCAGGAAATGGTTTTGGTTCTCGCCATTCCTGCCTCCTTGCTATCTTTATCTTTTCCTTTGATTAAATCAAGATTCAACAAATGTTTGTATTTGCCAGATGTTGGAAGGAAGAATTAATAGAGAAATCAAATCACCCAATTTATGTGGTATGTGTTTTGTGATTGGATATTATGTTTTTTCAGATGTACATGTACATGAATGATCAATGAATCTTAACCTTCAGGTATGTTATACCTCAGTGTATAAGTATATATCAAAGTTGAGAAAAGCAATTCTGCTATAATCCGCCGGCGTCAACAACACTTTTTCGATCTGTTTGTGTACAAGTTCATTCAAGAATGTCACAAATAGGTTTGTTCTTAGTATCTATGTTGAGTTTCTCCTTAGCAATTATCACCTTGAGAGATTTGTTGTGTTTGTATTTTTTTAAACCTTGCTGCACACAAGCTCTTAGTGATATTACTCTGTTAGGTCTGGAAGTAAAATTAATTGGATCACTGTGTTGTATTAGGTATAAATGATACATCTATCCATGCGTTGTATCAACTCCCATTTTATGTTATTGTAGGATTCCGCTATTTTCCTACTACACATGTTTCTGTTTGTCCAAATGTAACTCATTATTTGTACTTAGTTATTTTTAACGAGCATAGCATACATCCCGCAGCTTCCAATAATACATTTTATTCATGCATACATCCCGCAGCAACGCGCGGGGTGTTATCTAGTATCTTTTTAGAGCACGACGGTGGTTTTGTTTTGAAGAAATAGATGAACTCTCATGCTTCCCTTATATTATTTTGAGAGTCTTAAACAGCATGGTAATTTGCTTTGGTTATGAATTTAGTCCTAATATGATGGGCTTCAAGATGGGTATAATAAAAACTGTCATATAGAGTGCATTAAAAACTATGAGAAGTTTGATACTTGATATGTTTTGAGATATAAAGATGGTGATATTAGAGTCGTGCTAGTTGAGTAATTGTGAAATTGAGAAATACTTGTGTTGAGGTTTGCAAGTCTTGTAGCATGCACGTATGGTAACCGTTGTGTGACAAATTTGAAGCGTGAGGTGTTGTTTGATTGCTTTCCTTATGAGTTGCGGTCGGGGACGAGTGATGGTCTTTTCCTACCAATCTATCCCCCTAGGAGCATGCGCGTAGTGCTTGGTTTTGATGACTTGTAGATTTTTGCAATAAGTATGTGAGTTCTTTATGACTAATTTTGAGTCCATGGATTATACGCACTCTCACCCTTCCATCATTGCTAGCCTCTTCGGTACTATGCGTTGCCCTTTCTCACCTCGAGAGTTGGTGCAAACTTCGTCGGTGCATCCAAACCCCGTGATATGATACGCTCTATCACACATAAGCCTCCTTTTACCTTCCTCAAAACAGCCACCATACCTACCTATTATGGCAATTACATAGCCATTCCGAGATATATTTCCATGGAACTTTCCACCATTCCGTTTATTATGACACGATTCATCATTCTCATATTGCCTTGCATGATCATGTAGTTGACATCGTATTTGTGGCAAGGCCACCATGCATAATTTTTCATATATGTCACTCTTGATTCATTGCCCATCCCGGTACACCGCCGGAGGCACTCATATAGAGTCATATTTTGTTCTAGTATCGAGTTGTAATCCTTGAGTTGTAAATAAATAGAAGTGTGATGATTATCATTATTAGAGCATTGTCACGTGTGAGGAAATAATAAATCATAAAAAAAGGAAAGGCCAAAAAAAGAGAAAGGCCAAAAAAAAAGAGAAAGGCCAAAAAAAGAGAAGGCCCAAAAAAAGAGAGAAAAAGAGAGAAGGGACAATGCTACTATCCCTTTTCCACACTTGTGCTTCAAAGTAGCACCATGATCTTCATGATAGAGAGTCTCTTATTTTGTCAGTTTCATATACTAGTGAGAATTTTTCATTATAGAACTTGGCTTGTATATTCCAACAATGGGCTTCCTCAAATGCCCTAGGTCTTCATGAGCAAGCAAGTTGGATGCACACCCACTTAGTTTCTTTTGTTGAGCTTTCATACATTTATAGCTCTAGTGCATCCGTTGCATGGCAATCCCTACTCCTTGCATTGACATCAATTGATGGGCATCTCCATAGCCCGTTGATTAGCCGGGTCAATGTGAGACTTTCTCCTTTTTTGTCTTCTCCACACAACCTCCATCATCATATTCTATTCCACCTATAGTGCTATATCCATGGCTCGCACTCATATATTGCGCGAAAGTTGAAAAAGTTTGAGAATACTAAAGTATGAAACAATTGCTTGGCTTGTCATCGGGGTTGTGCATGATGGAAGGATTTTGTGTGACGAAAATGAAGCATGGCCAAACTATATGATTTAGTGGGGATGAGCTTTCTTTGGCTATGTTATTTTGAGAAGACATAATTGCTTGGTTAGTATGCTTGAAGTATTATTATTTTCATGTCAATATTAAACTTTTGTCTTGAATCTTTCAGATCTAACATTCATGCCACAATAAAGAAAATTAAATTAAAAAATATGTTAGGTAGCATTCCACATCAAAAAGTCTGTTTTTATCATTTACCTACTCGAGGACGAGCAGGAATTAAGCTTGGGGATGCTTGATACGTCTCCAACGTATCTATAATTTTTGATTGTTCCATGCTATTATATTATCCATCTAGGATGTTTTATATGCATTTATATGCTATTTTATATGATTTTTGGGACTAACCTATTAACCTAGAGCCTAGTGCCAGTTTCTGTTTTTCCTTGTTTTTGAGTATCGCAGAAAAGGAAAACCAAACAGAGTCCAATTGACCTGAAATTTCACGGAGATTATTTTGGACCAGAAGAAGCCCACGGAGTATCAGAGATGGGCTAGAAGAGTCCCGAGGCACCCACAAGGGTGGGGGGCGCGCCCTACCCCCCTGGGCGCGCCCCCTACCTCGTGGCCGCCTCAGAGACCCCCCTGACTTGTTCCCGACGCCAAAAATCCCTATAAACATAAACCCCCCCTGAAAAGAAACCCAGATCGGGAGTTCCGCCGCCGCAAGCCTCTGTAGCCACCAAAAACCAATCGGGACCCTGTTCCGGCACCCTCCCGGAGGGGGGATCCCTCACCGATGGCCATCTTCATCATCCTGGCGCTCTCCATGACTAGGGAGTAGTTCACCCTCGGGGCTGAGGGTATGTACCAGTAGCTATGTGTTTGATCTCTCTCTCTATCTCTCTCTCTCTCGTGTTCTTGATTTGGCACGATCTTGATGTATCGCGAGCTTTGCTATTATAGTTGGATCTTATGATGTTTCTCCCCCTCTACTCTCTTGTAATGGATTGAGTTTTCCCTTTGAAGTTATCTCATCGGATTGAGTTTTTAAGGATTTGAGAACACTTGATGTATGTCTTGCGTGGGATACCAATGGTGACAATGGGGTATTCTATTGATTCACTTGATGTATGTTTTGGTGATCAACTTGCGGGTTCCATGACCTTGGGAATTGTAGCGACCAGACCTCAAATGGCCTGTGCTGCTATGCACCAGTGTCATCCCTGGATCAGTAATGCTGACACGCACAGTACAAATGGAGGATTTATAACAGAGTAGCAATCACACACTTATTACATCGAATATCTCCAAAGAGATAAGTATGAATAACATGGCTTAAGGCCATCTAATAACGATAACAGCGGAAGACTTGGAAGATAAGTGAGTCCATCAACTCCAGCGGCATCACTGAGTATAAGACCACGACCTAAGGCACCTTACTCGTCGTCTGAAAAGTCTGCAACATGAAACGTTGCAGCCCGAAAACGGGTCAGCACATAGAATATGCTGGCAATGTAACACATAGAGAGCAATGAACAACAATAATGCTAGACTATATGCATATATGGCTGGTGGAAAGGCTCTATGGTTACAGTTTTGCGAAAAGCCAATTTTATCCTACTGCAAAGGAATAAATTTTATTTAACTATCATGGTGGTTGAAACATTGAGAAGGTACCTCCAACTCAATCCCAATTAAGTAACATCATTAACCCAACAAAATTTATTATAAGTATCACGGTGATGAGATTCAAATGATAATCCAGATACTAGATACTCAAGTTGTCCATAACCGGGGACACGACTAATCATGATCAGTTTGTACACTCTGCAGAGGTTTGTGCACTTTTCCCCACAAGACTCGATCGCCTCCGCTTGATTCTCGCACTGCATGATGTTTGAGAAACGGATGACCGAGACACAGTCTTTCAGAAACAATCACTCTTTACTCTGGATGGACCGGTACACCTACTTTCCCCTACATCTGCTAGTCCACCTCTTCAAGAGATCCTGTAACCTACTCAGCTATGCTAGAGCCCATAATAGCTTGTGGCTGCACACGGAAGTTTCTAGCATGAATAATCTTATGATCCCTTTGAGCCTGGGTGGCGGACCTTATACATACAGACAACACTGGGTTCTCCAGGTGCCTCAATCCACCCAGATGTGAGTTTTAGTTGCCACCTTAAGTTGAAGCATTATTAAACATCTCACATCTGTCATGAATATCACTCAAACCCAATCCACGTCTACGAGCATAGCATGGCAATATAATAGCAACGTAGAAGTAACTCCCAAGGGTTTGATAAAGTAAAACAGGTAATAGGTACTACCTCAACTACTTCCCAGATACCCACAAGTTATTTAGATCCTAATCATGCAATGTGTTTGGGGAAAAGATCTAATGCAATAAAACTGGGTATGAACGGAATATGATCAAAGTGTTACTTGCCTTGCTGATGATCCGCAAAACCTAGCGAGTCGAAGTAACAAGCGGCACACTCCGGGTACTCTATCACAAACAAACAAGCATACAATCAGTACTCAGCTAATGCATAAGTAAAACTCGAATGAAAGATCCAACTAGAAAGTTCAACTTAAGAACTCCGGTTTGCAAAAAGAATCAACTCGAAAGAAGCAACGAAAGTCAAACGGCGAAAGAAAGAAACTTTGTTTGCTAATCTGGATCTAGGTCAAATTTTACTGTAGCAAAAACTTGTTTGATTAGATTAAACGGAAAGAGAATTTCGAGACGAAACTCTGGGCGCTTGAATCACCTGATTCCGATAAACGAGCGAGAAGTTAAATAGATTCGAAAATTCGATCAAAAATCGAATCTGAGAAAATAACGAGAAAATCCGACGAAAAAGAAAAACGGACGAACGGTTAAATAACGGACGTTCGTTAACGGAGAAAAACCGACGAACGCGTTCGTTAAAACGAATAGTTCGGTGAACGCTCGCGAAATAAGAAAACCGAAAAAAAACCGATCTAGTTTTTTTTAAACAAAAGGTTTTTTTTTACAGAAAACCGGTCAACAACGAAGACGGCCGGCGGCAGTACCTCGACGG
>NC_057796.1:117997809-118005787 GCF_018294505.1 Triticum aestivum | reverse complement strand
GGCGGCGGCGGCTCCCGTGTCCGAGACAGACTCCGGCGGCGGCGTCGTGGGGAGAGAGGAGAGGGGCGACGGGGCTCGGGCCGTCGGCTGGGCCTTTGGCCCAGTCGGCGCGGGCGCGTTTTTTTTTTAAATTCCGCGGAAAATATTGCGTAGAAAAATAAATAAAAATCAGAAAAATATGAAATAAATTTTCCCCGTCTAGTTAGAAAATCTAGAATAGGGTGAACAGTTTTAAAATCAAAAATAAATATTTTGAAAACATGCAATATTTTTAATGCAATAAAAATTGCAAATAAAATCGAAATAAATTCCAAATAATGTTTTTAACATTTTTCCTCCAGTATTTCAATTGTTTTGGAGAAGTCATATTTTCTCCTCTCCTTTATTTAAAATTGAAATATTTTTCCGGAGAGAAAAATAATTAAAACCCCAATCCTCGTTTGAAAAATCAAATTTAAAAATTCGTGAAAATCCCCAACTCTCTCCGAGGGTCCTTGAGTTGCTTAGGATTTATCGAGGATTTGTCAAAATGTAACAAAACATGATATGCAAATGATGATCTATGTATAACATTCCAAATTGAAAATTTGGGATGTTACAAACCTACCCCCCTTAAGATGAATCTCGCCCTCGAGATTCGGGTTGGCTAGAAAACAGATGGGAGTGGTTTTTCCGTAGATCTTCCTCTCGCTCCCAGGTGGCTTCATCCTCCGTGTGGTGACTCCACTGGACTTTGCAAAACTTGATAACCTTGCCGCGGGTAACTCGGCTGGCATACTCGAGAATCTTAACTGGTTTCTCCTCATAAGTCAAATCACTTTCCAACTGAATCGCTTCCAGTGGCACAGTATCTCTCAGCGGTATCTCAGCCATTTCTGCGTGGCACTTCTTCAACTGTGAAACATGAAATACATCATGTACTCCAGACAATCCTTCGGGCAATTCCAGCTTATAGGCAACTTCTCCCATACGTTCCAACACTCTGTATGGTCCGATAAAACGAGGCGCTAACTTTCCCTTAAATCCAAAGCGCTTTACTCCTCGAAGTGGTGATACTCGAAGATACACTCTGTCTCCGACTTCGTGAACAGTCTCCTTGCGTTTAGAATCAGCATAACTCTTCTGCCTGGACTGGGCTACCTTGAGCCTATCGCGAATCAACCTTACTTTCTGTTCAGACTCCTTAATCAAATCTGGTCCAAACAACTGACGGTCTCCAACTTCGTCCCACAACAATGGTGTTCTACACCTCCTTCCGTACAAAGCTTCGAAAGGGGCCATCTTCAAACTGGTTTGATAACTGTTGTTATATGAAAACTCTGCATATGGCAAATTGTCGTCCCAACTAGATCCGTAATCTAGCGCACATGCTCTCAACATGTCCTCCAAAATCTGGTTGACTCTCTCGGTCTGTCCATCTGTCTGCGGGTGAAATGCTGTACTAAATTCCAGCCTGGTTCCCAATGTTTCATGTAGCTGCTTCCAAAACTTCGAGGTAAATTGGGTTCCTCTGTCTGATACAATGGTCCTCGGAACTCCATGCAAACATACTATCCTGGTCATGTATATCTTTGCCAACTTAGCACTGCTGTAAGTGGTCTTCACTGGAATGAAATGAGCCACTTTCGTCAAACGGTCGACTACAACCCATATCGAGTCATAGCCTGAACGAGTCCTGGGTAATCCCGTGATAAAATCCATGCCTATTTTATCCCACTTCCATTCGGGTATCGGCAATGGCTGTAGCAATCCTGCTGGCTTCTGATGCTCTGCCTTCACTCTCTGACATACATCACAAACTGCTACATACTCCGCAATATCCTTCTTCATTCCGGTCCACCAGAAAATATTCTTCAAATCCAAATACATCTTGGTATTCCCTGGGTGAATCGAGTACGGTGAATCATGGGCTTCTTGCAAAATCAACTTCTTGATCTCCGGATCATTTGGCACATATACGCGGTCCTCGAACCATAAGGTATCGTGCTCATCCTCACGAAATCCCTTGGCTTTTCCTTTGCTCATCTTCTCCTTTATCTCTTCAATCTCCTTGTCTGTCTTCTGAGCTTCTCTGATCCTTTCCATCAAGGTAGACTGAATCTCCAATGCCGCTAAATAGCCTCTAGGGACTATCTCCAAACATAGCTCCCGTAGGTCCTCGGCTAACTCCTGAGGTAACTCTCCTGTCATGAGGGTGTTGACATGACTCTTGCGGCTCAACGCGTCTGCTACTACGTTAGCCTTTCCAGGGTGATAATGCAATCTCATATCATAGTCTTTGATGAGCTCCAACCATCTTCTCTGTCTAAGGTTTAACTCCTTCTGCGTGAAAATGTACTTCAAACTCTTGTGATCCGTGTACACTTCACAATGGTTTCCGATGAGAAAATGTCTCCATGTCTTCAATGCATGCACCACAGCTGCTAATTCCAAATCATGCGTAGCATAATTCTTCTCATGGGGTTTAAGTTGTCGTGAAGCATACGAAACAACTCTTCCTTCCTGCATAAGCACTGCTCCAAGTCCTCGACGAGAAGCGTCGCAATAAACTTCATAGTCCTTGCGTTGATCTGGCAGAATCAACACTGGTGAGGTAACCAATCGTTTCTTCAACTCTTGGAAACTAGCTTCACATTCCTCAGTCCAATCGAATTTGGTGTCCTTCTTCAATAGCTCAGTCATGGGCTTAGCAATCCTTGAGAAATTCTCGATAAATCTCCGGTAGTATCCTGCAAGTCCAAGAAAACTCCGGATTTCTCCAACTGTAGTGGGCGATTCCCAACTTGTCACTGTGTCAACCTTGGCAGGGTCTACTGCTATTCCTTCTCCAGAAATAACATGTCCAAGGAATACAACTTCCTTCAACCAAAACTCACATTTGCTGAACTTGGCATATAACTGATGTTCTCTGAGCTTCTCAAGTACCAATCGTAAATGCTCCTCATGCTCTTCTTCACCCTTGGAAAAGATTAAAATATCATCAATGAACACCACGACAAACTTATCCAAAAACTCCATAAACACTTTGTTCATCAGGTTCATGAAATAGGCCGGTGCGTTAGTCAGTCCAAATGACATAACGGTATACTCATACAATCCATATCTGGTGGTAAATGCCGTCTTAGGTATATCCTGCTCTCGAATCTTTAACTGATGGTATCCCGATCGTAGATCGATCTTGGAAAATACTTTAGCTCCTTGCAGGCGGTCAAACAAATCATTGATCATCGGCAGTGGGTACTTGTTTTTGATGGTCACTTCATTCAATCCTCGGTAATCAACAACCATCCTTAGTGATCCATCTTTCTTCTCCACTAGAAGTACTGGTGATCCCCAAGGCGACGAACTTGGGCAAATATAGCCTTTATCCAGTAAATCCTTGATCTGCTTCTTAATTTCCTCCAAATCCTTTGCGGGCATCCTGTAAGGTCTCTTAGATATTGGCCCTGTGCCTGGCAAAAGTTCAATCAAGAACTCAATGTCTCTATCTGGTGGCATGCCTGGCAACTCTTCTGGAAATACATCCGGATAGTCCTTTACCACTGGTACTTCCTCCTGTACAACTCCTGATAAGGAATTCACTTGAGTCCTCTTCGGCATATGCCGGGATACATACTTGATCCTTTTTCCCTCCGGGGTGGTAAGCAAAATCGTCTTGCTGGCACAATCGATGTTTCCTCCATACAACGATAGCCAATCCATTCCCAAAATCACATCCAAACCTTGAGATTCCAAAACAATGAGGTCTGAGGGAAAACATGCCTACCAATGGCCAAAGGTATCTGAAAACATCCTTGGGTGGCCATATACTCTGCTCCTGGCGAGGTTACTAACATGGGGCTTTTGAGAACTTGGGTGGACATCTTAAACTTGTTTACGAATCCCCTTGATATGTATGAATGCGATGCACCAGTATCGAAAAGAACGGTTGCAGTAAATGACTTAACCAAAAACTTACCTATTACTGCATCAGGCTGAGCTTCAACCTCCTCCACGCTCACGTGGTTCACATGTCCTTTGTTGAACGGGTTCGGCTTCTTCCCAGAGCTTCCATTGCCATTTCCATTTTGGGCTTCGGGACAATCAGTAGCGTAATGTCCCGTCTTCTGGCACTTGAAACAAGTAATGTGACTTAGATCTCTCTTGGTTGGGGTAGATGGGTTGGTGCGGTTCTGTCCGTTTCCTCCTCCATTCCCATTACCAATCTTGGGGCCATTATGGTTGTGTGAACTACCTCCTCCATGGGTATGCTGAAACTGTCCTCCCGGCTTCGGGGTAAATCGTGGCTTCTGCTAGGCTCCAGAATTATACTTCCCTTGTCCATACTTCCTCTTGCGGTTTTCAATCTGCTGTTGCTTCCCTTCAATCATGAGAGCTCTATCTACCAGCTCCTGGTAGTTGTTGAAAGTTGCTACCATCAACTGCATACTCAGCTCATCATTCAATCCTTCCAGAAACTTCTCCTGCTTGGCTGCATCTGTAGCAACGTCATCTGGTGCATAACGTGCTAACTTACTGAAATCCTCCACATACTGGCCTACGGTGCGTCCTCCTTGGCGTAGGTTGCGAAACTCACGCTTCTTCATAGCCATAGCTCCTGCTGAAACATGAGCTGTACGGAAAGCTTGCTGAAATTGGTCCCATGTGACAGTGTCAATGGGGTGCGTGGCTGTATAATTCTCCCACCATGATGCTGCGGGTCCATCAAGCTGATGTGCGGCAAAACGCACTCTTTCCGCATCTGTGCATCCTGCAGTGGTCAACTCCCTTCCAACTTTGCGGAGCCAATCATCTGCCACAATCGGCTCGGTGCTACTGGAAAACACCGGCGGGTTTAGCCTTAAGAAACGGGCTAAGTGGTCAACAGGTGGTGGTGGCGGTGGGTTGTGGTTGTTGTTGTTGCCTTGGTTCTGAACTAACACTTGCATCAGGGCATTCTGTTGCTGAATCAACTGGGTGATCTCTGGCGGGAAAACGAATCCGGGGTCGCGTCTCGGAGGCATCTGATAGGTTTAGAAAAAGATGAGAATTAAGAATAGAATGAGGTCTAGAGAGAAAACACTACCCATATGCTCATGAGACAAATTCAATCAATATCACTCAATCCAAACAAGGCAAAACAATCGATCTAACTAGCGTTACAAAGTGCTTGAGCTATACTACTAAATGGGGGAAAAACTACTACTGATATGGGGGTCTACTAAAAATTCTGATCCGTTGAAGACTCCATGATGTCTGCCCCAGCTTCATCAATCCATTCGTCTTCACTTGGTTCCGAGTCAGTGTCGTCGATGATGATGTAGTTATCCGGACAAGTGCATTCGTCGACTTCTGCTTTTGGCACTGGATTTCCCACGAATGCTCCAATCTTATTCTCCAGGTCGTCAATCTTCCCTACTAGTGCGTTGATTTCCTCCAAATAATCTTCGCGTGTAGCCTTGAGTTCTTCTTGGAGTTCCTTGATCTTCGTGAATTCCTTCTTCAGTTCTTCCTTGTCCGTGCATATCTGATTCTCCTGGCGTCGAATATGTTGGTTCTGCTCCTGGATGAAAGCTGCAATTGATCCATCCTTCTTGGTCTTGATCATCTCCCATTGCGCATCTCGACGTCCACAAATTTGATAAATCGTATCCTTAAGCTCCTGGTGATAGACTTCTCCAATGCGTCCCATGGCGATATGTGCGGCCATGCTCTTCCCTAAACTCCAAGTCGGTGCTTCGAAAACCAATCTCATGGGTTCCGTAATTGGCGCAAACGTTCTTCCTGGAATGATAACTTGAATCTTCCAGCTCTCCTCTTCAGGTAATGTGGCGTTGTAGGTTCCAGTGATGCTTGGTATTCCTATGTTCAAGTACTTGGTGACTTCCTTCAAATGTCTTCCAAACGGCGTATCTTCATCTGGTTGCATGAACTTGCTCCTTGCATTCGCCATTCCTAAAAGAGTAGAAAGTGGAGAGGGGTCAGAAATGAGAAGAGAGAACTTTTCTAGGGCTTAAGCTTAGTGGTCGTGTCCTATAGTCAGCGTGTGCTCTGATACCAACTTTATAGCGACCAGACCTCAAATGGCCTGTGCTGCTGTGCACCAGTGTCATCCCTGGATCAGTAATGCTGACACGCACAGTACAAATGGAGGATTTATAACAGAGTAGCAATCACACACTTATTACATCGAATATCTCCAAAGAGATAAGTATGAATAACATGGCTTAAGGCCATCTAATAACGATAACAGCGGAAGACTTGGAAGATAAGTGAGTCCATCAACTCCAGCGGCATCACTGAGTATAAGACCACGACCTAAGGCACCTTACTCGTCGTCTGAAAAGTCTGCAACATGAAACGTTGCAGCCCGAAAACGGGTCAGCACATAGAATATGCTGGCAATGTAACACATAGAGAGCAATGAACAACAATAATGCTAGACTATATGCATATATGGCTGGTGGAAAGGCTCTATGGTTACAGTTTTGCGAAAAGCCAATTTTATCCTACTGCAAAGGAATAAATTTTATTTAACTATCATGGTGGTTGAAACATTGAGAAGGTACCTCCAACTCAATCCCAATTAAGTAACATCATTAACCCAACAAAATTTATTATAAGTATCACGGTGATGAGATTCAAATGATAATCCAGATACTAGATACTCAAGTTGTCCATAACCGGGGACACGACTAATCATGATCAGTTTGTACACTCTGTAGAGGTTTGTGCACTTTTCCCCACAAGACTCGATCGCCTCCGCTTGATTCTCGCACTGCATGATGTTTGAGAAACGGATGACCGAGACACAGTCTTTCAGAAACAATCACTCTTTACTCTGGATGGACCGGTACACCTACTTTCCCCTACATCTGCTAGTCCACCTCTTCAAGAGATCCTGTAACCTACTCAGCTATGCTAGAGCCCATAATAGCTTGTGGCTGCACACGGAAGTTTCTAGCATGAATAATCTTATGATCCCTTTGAGCCTGGGTGGCGGACCTTATACATACAGACAACACTGGGTTCTCCAGGTGCCTCAATCCACCCAGATGTGAGTTTTAGTTGCCACCTTAAGTTGAAGCATTATTAAACATCTCACATCTGTCATGAATATCACTCAAACCCAATCCACGTCTACGAGCATAGCATGGCAATATAATAGCAACGTAGAAGTAACTCCCAAGGGTTTGATAAAGTAAAACAGGTAATAGGTACTACCTCAACTACTTCCCAGATACCCACAAGTTATTTAGATCCTAATCATGCAATGTGTTTGGGGAAAAGATCTAATGCAATAAAACTGGGTATGAACGGAATATGATCAAAGTGTTACTTGCCTTGCTGATGATCCGCAAAACCTAGCGAGTCGAAGTAACAAGCGGCACACTCCGGGTACTCTATCACAAACAAACAAGCATACAATCAGTACTCAGCTAATGCACAGGTAAAACTCGAATGAAAGATCCAACTAGAAAGTTCAACTTAAGAACTCCGGTTTGCAAAAAGAATCAACTCGAAAGAAGCAACGAAAGTCAAACGGCGAAAGAAAGAAACTTTGTTTGCTAATCTGGATCTAGGTCAAAATTTACTGTAGCAAAAACTTGTTTGAGTAGATTAAACGGAAAGAGAATTTCGAGACGAAACTCTGGGCGCTTGAATCACCTGATTCCGATAAACGAGCGAGAAGTTAAACAGATTCGAAAATTCGATCAGAAATCAAATC
Organism: Triticum aestivum; assembly: GCF_018294505.1. Lineage (NCBI taxonomy): Eukaryota > Viridiplantae > Streptophyta > Magnoliopsida > Poales > Poaceae > Triticum > Triticum aestivum. Next base: position 117,998,079 of record NC_057796.1, on the reverse strand, counting down.
TGAGAAAATAACGAGAAAATCCGACGAAAAAGAAAAACGGACGGACGGTTAAATAACGGACGTTCGTTAACGGAGAAAAACCGACGAACGCGTTCGTTAAAATGAACAGTTCGGTGAACGCTCGCGAAATAAGAAAACCGAAAAAAACCGATCTAGGTTTTTTTTTAAAACAAAAGGGTTTTTTTTACAGAAAACCGGTCAACAACGAAGACGGCCGGCGGCAGTACCTCGACGGGCGGGCTCCGGCGAGGGGCTCCGGTGGCGGGGCTC